>NW_014580940.1:0-1259 GCF_000485595.1 Priapulus caudatus
GAGAGAGAGAGAGAGAGAGAGAGAGATAGAAGGAGCGAGAGAGAGAGAGAGAGAGAAAGATATGATGCGTAATGACGTGTGTCTATATTTAGCTCTCACCCCAGAGAGCAGCGAGGCTTCGGCGAGGCACGCATTCATCAGCACCGGATGCAGGGGAGAAGGCAAGCAGGGAGGAGAGGAGGGAAGGGGCAGAGAGGTGGGGAGAGAAGGGGAGGGGCAGGGAGGCAGAGGAGGAGACAGGGGAGGAGGCAGGGAGGAGGGGAGGGTGAAGGGGAGAGAAAGGGGAGGGGCAGGGAGAGGTGCATCACAGGTGTTTGAGCACTCACGGGAAGGAACCCTAGTACATGTCTGGTCCAAACTACAACCATCTTCACCCCTCCCTCCCCTCCTCTTCACTCTCCCCCTCCTCCCTCCCTCCTTCACTCACCATGGCTAGGAAGGTGTCTCCCTCGTCGTTGGCGCACAATCCTCCGGGGCAGAACAGCTGGAACCATCCTTCCTTGTTCTCTCGTATTCCGAGCAGTGACAGGTGCACTGCACAGCGCGGGTCGGCCGCCAGCTGGGCCGTGACGTCACGCAGGTATGCGAGCAGCTTGTCGTGCGATAGCGCCTCGTCAGGGAACGGGATCGGCTGCAGGAGACTTCCTAGTCCCGGCCGCCAGTCCTCGAACACGCACCTGTGCGGCGGAGGGAGAGGGGGAGAGGGGGAGAGGGGGAGAGGGGGAGAGAGAGAGATGAAGGTTATTATGCGTGGCGGTGCATTGGATGCTGGCGCACACACACGCACGCACGCACGCACGCACGCACGCACACACACACACACACCCACACACACGCACATACACGCATATGCATACACTGAGATATATTTGCCTGTACGGATTATATGCACGGACATCATTTTGTTTCACAAGTTAATATTATACAAGTTGTGACGAGCCGGTAGTTACTACTCTACGCTAATGATGATTAAACTCCAGCACGGAAATTCATTTGCTTATGGAAACATTGGCGGGATATCTCGTCTATATATCCACTCGTTAGCAGTGATGAGCGTTTGACTGTTTACCGCACATCAAACTAATGCACGAATGTTTGACTGAGAGACGATGGGGGGGGGGGTTGCAAGACTCTCCTCTTCCTCTTCATCATCATCTGCCTCCTTCTCCTCCTCATAATCATGCTCCTCCTCCTTCTTCTTCTCCTCTTCCTCCTCCGCCTCCTCCACCTCTTCCACTTCCTCCTCCTCTTCCTCCTCC
>NW_014580940.1:1805-11073 GCF_000485595.1 Priapulus caudatus
GACTCTCGCATGCGGGCAGACGCGTATACTGCTAATGACATTGTGTCGGAGCGAGAGAAAGAATGCGGCATTTACTGCGCGCGCGCCGGGGCTTTACCGTTACGATGCGACCATGCCGCGGTTAGGCTCACACGCACACGCACACGCACACACACACGCACGCACGTACACACGCACTCACGCACGCACACACACACACGCACGCACGCATGTACACACTACACGTACACACACACGCACGCGCACGTACACACACGCACACATACACGCACGCACGCACGCACGCACACACACACACACACACACGCACGCACTCACGCATGCAAGCATGCACACACACACACACATACCCACACACACACGCACACGCACACACGCACACACACACACGCACATACGCACACACACGCGCACACACGCGCACATGCACGCACACACACGCGCACACACGCGCACATGCACGCACACACACACACACACGCTGCTTTATATAGTGATATTTGCATATTAACAATTTAAACATTACATATAAGCAGCACATGTGTGCGCGCCTGTTGTAAGAACAAGCGAACGCCTCTCCGAATTATCAGTAGAACGTACGGCCTCGCCAGCGCTACCTGGCGTTACTTACATGGTGCTGAAGATGGCGGCGAAACACTGAACTTTCTCCTCGAGATCCTGCAGCGAGCGATTGAGCGAGTTCTTGTCGCCGACACAGGGGGCGCCACCTCCGCCGCACAGCACCGGACCGCACAACGTGCTCAACTCTCTGCAACGCAGCCGGCGTAGATGACAAGTGAGCATGCACACACAGACGCAGAGGGAGCCACTGTACATCATCAAGACTCACTCCTAATGAATCTTATTAATATACTTATAATATATATATATATCTATATATATATACATATATACATACAATATGTATATATATATATGCACTCACGCCCGCACACGCGCACGCACGCACGCACGCACACACGCACGCACGCACGCACCCACACACACGCTGTTCATTCTTACCTCTGCCGTTCCTCGAAGCATGAGTAGATGGCAGAGAGACACACAGAGACTAGATTTGGCAACACTCGTGGATGAGGGCACGTGCTCGCCGGGCCGTGCATGCTGCAAGACAAACAACAACAACATAGCGTTATGTAGCGCCGTACACATTACCGCTACACATATACATGTATGTGTATATGTAATATGCATATGTACATGTATAATTAAATAAACATGTATGTGTAAATGTACATGCATGGGTATATGTACATGTATACATAAACGTACATGTATATATAAGTGTACATGTATATATAAATGCACAAGTATATGTAAATGTACTTGTACATGTACACGTACATGTAATATGTATAGGTACATGTTCATTTACATATACATGTATATATAAATGTACATGTATATGTAAATGTGCATATATATATATATAAATGTACATGTATGCGCAAATATTCAGGTATGTGTAAATGTACATGTATATTTAAATGTACATGTATATATAGGGTTTCTTCTGGGAAAATGGAGACAAAGGATGTAATGGCCAGTTTGGGAAAAAACGCGCATGATGGATTCAAATACAGGATGTATTGATATACTTATAGGTATGTACATACAGGATATACTTATAAGTAAATAGAGGAACATCTTCACACACAACGGCGGTGCGCCACTGTGCCTCTTATGTATAAGAAACCCTGATATATAAATGTACATGTATGTGTAAATGTACATGTATGTGTAAATGTGCATGTATATGTAAATGTACGTGTGTGTAAATGTACATGTATATGTAAATGTAAATGTAAATCGTACATTATTATGTAAATAGTACGTTGTGTGTAAATGCTAACATGTATATCGTAAATGGTGCATGTATGTGTAAATGTACGTGTGTGTAAATGTACATTATATGTAAATGTACATGTATATGTATATGTAAGATGTAAATTACATGATATTGCTAACATGTACGTGTGTGTAAATGCTACATGTATATGGTAAAATGTAAATGTACATGTATATGATAAATGCTACATGTATATGTAAACCTGTACATGTATATGTACAATGTACATTGTATATGTATATGTAAAATGTAAATGTACATGTATGATGTAAATGTAAATGCTACATGTATGCGTGTAAATGTGCATGTATATGTAAATGTACGTGTGTTTGTTTTAAAAAAAATGTAACATGTATATGATAAAATGTAAAATGTTACATGCTATATGTATAAATGTACATGCTATATGTATATGTAAATGTACGTGTGATGTAAATGTTACATGTATACTGTATATGTAATGTACGTGTGTGTAAATGTACATGTATATGTAATGCTAAATGTACATGTATATGTAAATCGTGACAATGTATATGTAAATAGTACGTGTTTTTTGTAAATGTACATGTATAGGGTTAAATGTAAATGTACATGTAAATAGTAATGCTACATTATAGTATATGTACATGCTATATTGTATATGTAAAATGCTACGTGTGTGTAAATGGCTACATGTATTATGTCAAATGCTACATTGTATATGTATATGTAAATGTACGTGTGTGTAAATGTACATTATAATGTAAATGTGCAGGTATATGTAAATGTACATGTATATTTAAATGTACATGTATATGTAAATGTGATGTATATGTAAATGTACATATATATGTATATGGTAAAATGTACGTCGTGTGTAAATGTACATGTATTATGTAAATGTGCAGCGTATAATGATAAATGTACATGTATATTTAAATGTACATGTATATGTAATGTGCAGCGTATCATGTACAATGTACATGTATATATTAAAGGTACATGTATATTTAATAGTACATGTATATGTAAATGTGCCATGATATATATAAATGTAACTGTATGTGTAATGTACATGTTATTGATAAATGTAACATTGTATGTCTCATGTAAGTTGTACATCTAATGCTATAAATGCTACATGTTAGTGTATTTATGTTTTACATTTTTTGTATGTGCTAAATGTACATGATATGTTTAAAATGCTACATGTATATATAAATGAACATGTATATATAATATGTACATGTATGATATATAAAATGTACATGTATGTGCTAACATGTTACATGTTATATATAAATGTAATGTAATGTTGTATGTGAATGTAACATCTATATTGTAAATTAACATTGTATATATCCAATGTACAATTGTATAATAAATGTACCATGTACATAGTAATATTGTATATCAGCGACCTGTACGTGTACATAATATACACATACATGTACATGCTACATTAATATATATTGGTGTCAGGACAAATACCCCCGGACAATCACCCCCGGACAATTACCCCGGGACAATTACCCCCCTTGCATGAACCCCGCGACAAATCACCCCCCGGACAATTACCCCCGGACATTTACCCCCGGACCATTTACCCCCGGACAACTCACCCCCGGACATTACCCCCCGGACAATTTACCCCGCCAGACATGTACCCCCCGCCGACAATTACCCCCGCGACATTTACTCACTTGGGTTTATTATTCATTGTTTGAACAGTGATACAGGCAGGAGGTCGAGGAGGAGCGGAAGAAGTTGGTGGAGGAGGAGGGGCGTAGAAGGTGAGAGAAGGTGGTGGAGGAGGAGGAGACGAGAGGGAGAGGGGTGGAGGAGTAGGAGGAGAGGAGTGGAGGATGGAGGAGAGGGAGAATGTGGGGGAGAACGAGGTGGAGGAGGGAGGCGAGAGGAAAGTAGAGAAGGATGGACGAGGGGGGGAGAAGTTGGAGGAGGAGAGGAGGAGAGGCAGGAGGAGGGGAGGAGAAGAGGTGGAGGAGGAGGAGGGGGAGAAACCTGCGGGAGCTTGGCGGCAGGAGGCAGGCGGAGAAGGTGGAGGAGGGAGGCAGGGGGGAGATCGGTAGCGGAGGCCAGGGGTGGTAGCGAGGGGAGAAGGTGGCTGTGGAGGGAGAAAGGAGAAGAGGAGAGGAGGTGTTAGCGAGGAGGGGGGTGAGAACGTGGGGAGAAGTGGTGGAAGGAGGAGGGGGCAGAAGGGAGGAGGAGCGAGGTGGAGGAGCGAGGAGGAGGAAGAGAAGGAGAGAGAGAGGGCTGAAGGATGAGGGGAGAACGTGGGGAGAGGTGTGGAGGAGGGGGAAGTTGGAGGAGGAGGAGGAGGGGGGGAGAAGGTAGCGGAGGGTCAGGTCGGAGTGGAGGAGAAGGGGGAGAGTGTAGGTGAGGAGAAGGAGAGGGAGGAGAAGGTAGAGGAGGAGGAGGCAGAGGGAAGTGGATGAGGTAGAGAGAGGTAGAGGCGCCTTCCGCTACCTCCTCCCTCCCCCACCTCCTTTACCTCCTCTCTCCTCTCCTTCTCCTCTCCTCTCACTCTCCTCCACCTCATCTCCTCCTCCTCTTCACCTCTCCCCCTCCTCCCCTCCTTCTCCGCACCTTTCTCCCCACGTTCTTCCCTCCTCCTTCTCCATCTCCTCTCCTCTCCACCACCACCTTCTCTCCTTCTCCATATGGCCCTCCGTAAACTCTTCATTCTCTACTCCTCCACTCTCCCTTTTCCTCCTCCTCCTTTCCTCCTTATTCTCCTCCTCCTCCTCCTCCTCCACCTCCTCTCCTCTTCTTCTTTCTCCTCCTCCCCATTCCACCACCTTCTTCCCTCCTCCTGTACCTTTCTCCTTCGTCCTCTAACCCTCTCTCCTCCTCCTCCTCCTCACCTTCTCCCCCCTCCTCCTCCTCCACCTTCTCCCTCCTTCTCCTTCACCACCTTCTCCCCTCTTCTTGCCTCCACCTCCTCTCTCCTCTCCTTCCTCCTCCTTCTCTCCTTCTCCTCCTCTCCTGCCTCATCCTCCTCTCCTCCTCCTCCTCCTCTCCTGTCTCCTCCTCCTCCCTCCTCCCACCTCCCTCCCCCCCCTCCTCCTCTCCACCTTCTCCCACCTCCTCATCCTCCACCACGTTCTCCCCCTCCTCCTCCTCCACCTCTCTCCCCTCCCACCTCCTTCCACCTCTTCCTCCGCCTCCACACCTTCCACCTTCTCCCTCTCCTCCACCACCGTTCTTCCCTCCTCCTCGACCTCCTGCCTGCTAATCACTGTTCAACAATGAATAATAAACACCTAAGTGAGTAAAGTCCGGGGGTAATTGTCCGCGGAATAAATGTCCGGGTGGTAAATTGTCCGTGGGGCGTAAATGTCCGAGTAATTGTCCGTGGGTAAAATGTTCCGGGGGGTAATTGTCCGGGGGGTGCCGTGCAAGTCCGGGGGGTGAGTGTCCGGGGGCAACGTGAATGGCCATGTGGGCGTAAATATCTAAAACTCCAACGTCCGGGGGGTAATTGTCGCGGGGATTAAATGTCGCGGGGGTAATTGTCCGGGGCGGTAAATGTCCGGGGCGTGATTCGTCCGGGGGGTGATTGCTCCGAGGGCGTAAATGTCCGGGGGGTAATTGTCCGCGGGTAATTGATCCGGGGGGTAAATGTCCGGGCGGGTAATTGTCCGGGGTAAGTTGTCCGGCGGGTAAAGTCCGGGGGTAATTGTCCAGGGGGCGTAAATGTCGGGCGCGGTAATTTGTCCGGGGCGTAATTGTCCGGGGGTAATGTCTGGGTAATTGTCCGGGGCCGGTAAATGGCATGGCGGGTCAATGGCATGCGGGAAATTGTCCGGGGGGTAAATGGGCATGGGTGTCAATGGCATGGGTAATGTCTGGGGGGTAATTGTCCGGGTAATTGTCCGGGGGTGATTGTCCGGGGTAATTTGTCGGGGGTAATTTGTCCGGGGGTGATTGTCCGGGGGGCGATATTTGTCTAGAACCTATATATTATATATATGAGTCGTGCGCTGGTGATATGCTGTGTTTGCTCACGTGTGTGTACCGCCGCCGCCGCCGCCGTCTGTGGACCCTCCCCTCCTCCCCTCCTCCCCCTCTCCCCCTCCGCCGTCACTTACCGTCTGTTTACGCTCCTGCCGCCGCGTCACGCCGCTGCATTCCCGCAACTGAATAACACATGCACACACACGCGCCACACGCCACACATACACACACGCGGCCACTGATGATCATATGATTCATGTCAATCGATTTCTCGCATCGCACTCCGCAGCTATTTATTAGGGGCCGTTGTGCAAATCGGAGAGAAGCGAGCGCGGACTGTAGGTCTACTCTCTCTCTCACTCCCTCCCTCGCTTCCTTGCTCCACTCAACCTCCTCCCCTCGCCTTTCACATGACACACACACACACAACGATGCACCACACACACTATGCACGCACGCCACGCCCCACGCACGCACGCACGCACACACACACACACACACATGCCACACGCACACACACTCGCGCACACATGCACGCTGCCGACTGCTGCATGCAGATGGTGCTTTGCCGACGTGCTGGACATTTACCTTGTGGACACAGATGACATTTTAATAGGTGGCTTCCTTGCGGCTTAGTGTACTTCTACTGCTACTGCTGCTACTGCCTGCTGCTGCTACTGCTGCTGCTGCTACTGCTGCTGCTTGCTGCTACTTGCGGCCTGCTGCCTTACTGGCTTACTACTGCTACCTACCTGCCCTTGCCTACTGCTTTGCTGTGCTATGCTGCTGCTGCTACTGCTGGCTACTGCTGCTACTGTACTACTGCTACTACTGCTCACTACTGCTGCTACTGTGCTTACTGCTACTGCTGCCACTACTGCTGCCTACTGCTGCTACGACTGCCTGCTGCTGCTGCTGATGCTGCTCTGCTACTGCTACTGCTGCTGCTGCTGCTGCTACTGCTGCTGCTGCTGTGCCTGCTGTACTGCCTGCCTACTCCTCTACTGCCTGCTACTACTGCTTTGTCTACTGCTCCCTACTACTGCGCCTGCCTGCTGCAGCTGCTGCTCGCTTAACCTCGCTAACTGCTACTGCTACATTGCTGCTACTCCTGCCCTACTGCCCTGCCTACTACTGCTTTGCTACTGCTGCTACTCACTGCTACTGCTGCCTACTGCTGCTTACTGCTTGCTGCTACTGCTACTTGCTCTGCCTTACTTACTGCTGCCTACTGTGCTCTACTGCTACTAGCTGTCTCTGCTTTTTTTAACTTCTTTGCTACGCTGCTGCCTAGCTGCCTGCCGCTACTGCCTACCTGCTGCTTGCCTCTGCTGCTGACTGCCTGCTGCTGCTAGCTGCTACTGCTTACTACTGCTGCTACTACTGCTGCTGCTGCTGACTGCTACTGCTTGCTGCTGCTGCTGCTACTGCTGCTGCTGCTGCTGCTACTGCTACTGCTGCTGTTTACTACTGCTTACTGCCTGCTAATGCTGCTAATGCCTGCTGCTCGCCTGCCTTGGCTGCTGCTTACTGCTGCTGCTGCTACTGCGCGCTCACTACTGCTGCTGCTGCGCTACTGCTACTTCTTGCTGCCTACTGCTTGCTTGCTGCTTGCTTTGCTGCTTGCTACTGCTGCTGCTACCGCCTGTGCTACTGCATACTGCACTACTGCTTGCTGCCTGCTACTGTGCACTGCTACTACAGCAAAATGCCAACAAGCTAATGCGACGCCTAAAATCCATCCGTAAATAAGCGGATTTGCCTTACTAATTTCCGATTCATATATATACAATATAAATATACATATATATACATATTATAATATCCTGCGTGAGTGCACCACTTAGAGTGTGTTGTTTTGTTTGGAGAGCAACAGACTCGCGCGTACGTAGTCGACAGATAAACCCACAGCCACGTGCGTGCGCCGTGTGTCGCGTGCGTGTGTGGTAGTCGTGTGTGTGTGTGTGTGCGTGCGTGTGTGGTGTTGTGTGCGTGCGTGCAGTTGCGCTCGTGTGTGTGTGTGTGTCGTGCGTATGTGGTTTGCGTCGTGTGTGTGTTGTGTGGTGTGTGTGTGCTGTGTGCTGTGTGTGGTGTGTGTGTGTGTGTGCTGTGTATGTGTCTCTCTCTCTCTCTCTCTCTCTCTCTCTCACAGACACACACTATCTCACTCTCTCTCTCTTTCTCTCCCTCTCCCCCTCTCTCTTTCTCCCTCTCCCTCTCCTTTCCTCTATGTTCCGCCGCCGCTGTCTTACCTCGTGACGAAGTTCTGAACAACCTTGAGACCTTCGTTCTGTGAATTCAGCGCCAGAATGTAGTCCTGCACGAACATGCGCATGCGCGGGTACTTCCCAAAGTCCTGCAACACGAGAACATGGAACGGCGTCACGCAACAGTGTCATGGAATAGCGTCACGGAACAGCGTCACGGAACAATAGTAGCGATCGGCGTATATGCGTGCGCATGCACATACATACACACGCGTACGAACACGCACCGGGGATTTTTATAGGCGGGTATTTTTTTGACGTCTCGATCTCTCATTAAAACCTCTAACATTGGAACGTGACACGCCGCCGCCGCAGCCGCCGCCGCTGACATTCTAATGAAGGCAATGAAGCAGTGAGAGCTTCAATTGAAATACGAGCCGGAAGCGAAGGTACTGCGTAGTCAGTCCTCCAGTAACGTCAGCGGTGGAATGATCTCCTCATACAGGATAATAATACACGAGACCGCGCGATCACGATCCCACGCCACGTCATACTAGCGTCTCAGGTGGCGATCACGATCCCACGCCACGTCATACTAGCGTCTCAGGTGGCGATCACGATCCCACGCCACGTCATACTAGCGTCTCAGGTGGCGATCACGATCCCACGCCACGTCATACTAGCGTCTCAGGTGGCGATCACGATCCCACGCCACGTCATACTAGCGTCTCAGGTGGCGATCACGATCCCACGCCACGTCATACTAGCGTCTCAGGTGGCNAGAGAGAGAGAGAGAGCTACGGCGTGACTCTATCCCCGCTGCCGCTGCTATTACACATGGTACGCGGCAGTCAGCATCCTAACTAGCGCCTGATGGCGTCTGTCTTCGCGGTCGATGGAAATTACTGCTGCAAACATCAAGTTCATTGCCACCATCTCTCCCCTCCTCCCAGGACCCTCTCCCTCCCTCTTCCTCCCCCTGCCTCTTCCTCATCCTCTCTCTTCATCCCCCTTCCTCCTCCTCTTCCTCCTCCCTCCCCTACCTTTCCCCTCCTCTTCACCCTCCCTCTGAGGGAGAGAGGGAGGGAGTGAGAGAAAGAGAGAGAGAGAGAGACAGAGAGGGAGAGAGTGAGAGAGACATAGAGGGAGAGAGGGAGGGAGGGAGAGAGAGAGAGAGAGAGTGAGAGAGACAAACAGAGAGAGAGTGAGAGAGACATAGAGGGAGAGAGGGAGG
>NW_014580940.1:12327-13388 GCF_000485595.1 Priapulus caudatus
ACGCCACGTCATACTAGCGTCTCAGGTGGCGATCACGATCCCACGCCACGTCATACTAGCGTCTCAGGTGGCGATCACGAAGCGCGTATTCATAGATGACACGTGATAGATGACATCATCACAAGTATCATGTAACGATGTTACATCGCATGACATCACGTTACATATTATATCATCACGTGTCCTGTAACGATGTTACATCGCATAATATCACGTTACATATTATATCATCAGTACCTGTTACGTCATCACATACGTGATTCATTTGATGCAGTATGTTAAGTGTTATGTGATGTTATTAATATATTACGTGATACGTGTGATGTAATGTGTTACATGATACGTGATGATATAATATGTAACGTGATGTCATGCGATGTAACATCGTTACATGATACGTTCAGTACCTGTTACGTCATCATCAGTACCCGTCATCAACCTGTTACGTCATCATCAGTACCTGTTACGTCATCATCAGTACCTGTTACGTCATCATCAGTACCTGTTACGTCATCATCAGTACCTGTTAACTGATGATAACGTAACAGGTACTGATGATGAAGTAACAGGTACTGATGATGATGTAAGTAGAGGTAAGACGTGGTCGTAGTGTTGTTGTTGTTGTTGTTGTTGTTGTTGTTGTTGTTGATGATGTTGCTTACTCACCATGTTGTGCTTGAGGATGCGCTGTACGACGGGCGTGAACATCTCTATGACGAGGTTCGACCGCGGACTGTTCTTACAGTGCTGCAACGATACACATATATACAGCGTCAGTACAGCGTCAGTACAGCGTCAATACAGCGTCAGTACAGCGTCACTACAGCGTCAGTACAGCGTCAGTACAGCGTCAGTACAGCGTCAGTACAGCGTCAGTACAGCGTAAATACAGCGTCATACAGCGTCAATACAGCGTCAGTACAGCGTCACTACAGCGTCAGTACAGCGTCAGTACAGCGTCAGTACAGCGTCAATACAGCGTCAATACAGCGTCAGTACAGCGTCAATACAGCGTCAGTACATCGTCAGTACAGCGTCAGTACAGCGTCAGTACAGCGTCA
>NW_014580941.1:0-2412 GCF_000485595.1 Priapulus caudatus
CTACTCGTGAGGAGGGCAACATAGAGCATAGCCATGGCAGAGACAGGCTGTGGTGAGGTCCAGCTATTGGTGTGAAAGTCTGTCGTTGAGCTTTGTTTATTGTTGTCATAGCATAGCAATGGCGGCATAGGGATTGCAGTCTTTTTAAATTGAAATGGAGTAGACTGCATGTTGAAGGTATGAGCTGGTATGCGCAAGTTCTGTGGAGTGGTTATTGTATAGAAACTTGTTTATTTCTGCATCGAAGTGTACATCTACAGATGCGGATATTTACATGAAATGACATGAGCTGTGAGGGTATTTAAATCACTTTGGAGATTTAATGCATAAATAAATAAAATTCCTCGTTTCGGTTTATTGCGACAGCCCTTCCAAAATAGTTTTCGGCCGTGAACTTAACCTGACGGGAAGATGCTGGTGAGCACATTGTGCGTGAATCACAGGCACATATGGAGCGTTTCAATAAAATACAATGCCTAATAAATACAATATCTATTTACTACCAAAGGTGTTATGTTTGCCTATACTGCTCTATTGATCTATTTCATTGCGTCACAGTTCGTGCATGCTCATCTGCAACGCTGCAAACACTGAGCTGCAAACGCCCTGGTGCGCGCACACACCTGACAATAAATAATGTGTGTGTCCGGCGTGGATGGCGAAAGCCTCTTATGTGATTTTGGATTATCCCAGGATTGCATGAGGGGATTAAAAATAACTTAGCTAAGAAAAATCGTCTGTTTCTTTTATTAGTATACATTTTAATTAATATTCTTTTAAATATGATATATTTAGGATGACAGAAAGAAGTTGCGCCTTGCCGCCTGACATATATATTTTTTAATTTTCGCGGCCTGCTCGAGTTTCGAACTCCCGAACCCTAACGTTATTAGAGCAGCGTGCTACCACCGCGCCACAGCGGCAGGGGCAACGGAGCGTACTACCATAATTAGTTGAATGATAGCTGAGTAGTAAGTCGATCGATAACCGTATGATATCGGTCACCGTGCTTAAATAAAACCGGCTTGAATTCAAGTGTATCGTGTTTTCATCGTTGAAAAAGTGCGCCTATATTTACTTCTACGGGTAGTAATTTGCCATGCGTTTACAGTCAAGCAATTTGAAATCATTGCGAGCGATTAGAGAACTAGCTTACAAAAAATGGCGCTGTCCTTTTATAGTTATAGATTAGAGCGTATAAAGAAGGTTCTTCTTTATATACGTCTTTATTTTTATGCCTTCTTTTACGCTCTCTGTATTATATGTAATATTATTATATATATATATTATAAATTAACAACCGTTAGGCTCTAGTTCCACAACGCGCGCATGCGTGATTGCTAGCCGCCCAGAAAATTAATTCAATTAGAGATTAAGCACGGCACGTCGCGAACGTGTGAGAAGACGTGGGCGGACTCAAGCTTGTGCTCGTGCGTGCGCATGCGCGTGTCTACACGCACGCGCGGGACATCTACCACGCGCGAACACTGTCAGCAGCCAGTGAGAGCAGTATAGCTCCCGAACTGTGTAGCGCAAAAATACTTTCAACCCACGATCCGGCGCGGTCACTAGCCTAGACTTCTCGCCGTCATCGTCATAGAACCGCCGAGACCGACTGCAGCAGCAGCTTCTACTACTACAGCAGATATCGAAGCAGGAGTGAGGCACCGCTGGCATCTCTACTGCAGCTTCCTTCGTCTAGAGGCGTCCTGGAAACGTTTATCGCAAACAAGGTGTCGTGCACGCACAAATACACGCACGCACGCACGGATTAACACGCACGCGCACGAACGCCTGTACGCACGCATTAACACGCACAAACACGCACGCACGCACGCATTAACACGCACAAACACGCACGCACGCACGCATAAATACGCACAAACACGCACGCATAAACACGCGCAAACACGCACGCACGGACGGACGGATTAACACGCACACGCACACACACGAACACGCACGCTTGTACGCACGCATCAACGCGCACACAAACGCACACGCGCACGCATTAACACGCACACGCGCGCACGCGCGGGCCGGTTTGCTCGCAAGGATGTAGGAGCCGCGTGACGTGTGCTGTGCGGGTGTGTATGAGAGAGAAAGAGAGGGACAGCGATGGACACGGACAGGAGCCATGTCACGAGTCACCAGCTAAGACATAACGTGCACCGTAGACTGCTACACGATCAGATCGTGCGCATGAAGAGCGGCGATGGCAAGAAAGAAGCAAGGATCATGGTGCTCGGAAGTGCCGGAGTCGGCAAGTCTGGTACGTATTCATATCTCTCTCTCTCTCTCTCTCTCTCTTTCTCTCTCTCTCTCTCTCTCTCTCTCTCTCTCTCTCTCTCTCTCTATCTATCTCTCTCTCTCTCTCTCTCGCTCTCTCTCTCTCTCTCTCTCTCTCGTTGA
>NW_014580941.1:3314-11877 GCF_000485595.1 Priapulus caudatus
CTCTCTCTCTCTCTCTCTCTCTCTCTCTCTCTCTCTCTCTCTCTCTCTCTCTCTCTCTCTCTCTCTCTCTCTCTCTCTCTCTCTCTCTCTCTCTCTCTCTCTCTCTCTCTCTCTCTCTCTCTCTCTCTCTCTCTCTCTCGTTGAACGCTCATACCAGATAAAACAGCACAAGCCGCTTGTGCTTTTTTTTATATAATAACTAACTAAGTGTTATGAAAAAACTACAAGAAAATAATGTATTATAATAGTATATTATGTTTATTGACATATAGTATGCGTATACAGTATGTAGATATTCAATTATTATTATTAATTTTTTTGCTGATCTATGCCAGTAATGCAACAGATTGTCTGTATAAAGCTGCGCGTGGACATGCGCATGCGCAGGCGTAAAACTACCCACGTAAATTAAGTCCCTAGTGAAACCCCCGTGCTTCCTGTTGAAAAAGAAGCAGCAGCAGCAGCAAGCACGTTTTACTATGGGACATACTATTAGTATTACATATTATTATTATTATTATTATTATTATTATTAGTAGTAGTAGTAGTAGTAGTAGTAGTAGTAGTAGTAGTAGTAGTAGTAGTAGTAGTAGTAGTAGTAGTAGTAGTAGTGGTAGTAGTAGTAGTAGTAGTAGCAGTAGTAGTAGTAGTAGTTGTTGTTGTAGTAGTAGTAGTAGTAGCAGTAGCAGTAGCAGTAGTTGCTTCACTAGCAATAATAGTCGCAGAATCAGTGTCCGTGTGCCAAAATGTTATGTAATGTATTTTTTATTATTGCGTTGATAGCCGTGATGGTACTTCCAACATCATAAAAAATATATCATCTTTGTATAAATGTTTTTAATGATTGATGATCGTTCCGAAGCTGTCCATAATATTGGCGGTAATCTTGGAACGATAAACGAAATAAATATCCAAATCAAAATGGATAAACAAGCATTTTTTTGTGGTATTTATGTGTAAACACCGCTCACGATAAATATTATATTGGTATCAGTGGTATAATCAGTAAATAGCTTTCCTGGGTGATGCTAGGTTTATGTAAGACTGTGCTGGTGTAGAGCGCGTTGACGTTTGTCATTCAGCACATTGGGTTGTATATGCAAAATAAAAACAGCACGGAGTTTATGGGTTATTTGCAGCATGCTGATACCATCTATATAGCTGCTAGGTATATGGTAGGCAGCAAACAGTTAGTGTATCGTGAAGCTAGAGCTGTAGAGCGACATGGGTCAGCCGTGCATACCGCGTAGCCGTCACTATTGGTGCTACTGCGCACGAATAAATGCGCCAAGTTTACATTCTTTATTTAGGTGGCACCTGGATTGCACCACTGCTAAAAATTGCTGGATACTCTTGGGCTTGCGAAGTGCGTATATGATTTCGACAGCAAGCCCGCACTCCAGTCTTAACTCTAAAGTTATTGTGATAAGGAAGCGCCCCTTCTTCCACCGTGACCTTTGACCTTTAACCTGCTGTTTTGACCCGGTACCATCCTTTTGCATTTCGCCCCACCTGCCAAGTATAAACGCCCTAGGTAAAGGCGTTTGGATTTGTGACGCTATACTGCTAACGTGCGTACGTAAGCGCGCACGCCCCCGCGCGTACACACACACACACACACACACACACACACACATACATACACACACACACACACACACACACACACACACACAGCACACGACAACAGATTGCAAGCTGAATGCACGCCACCGTAAGCGAAACACGTTTCAGCTTCTCACATGCTGCTCGCGCCACCGCGTAATTACTATAACTGTATTGAGGAATTAGGCAAGAAAAACCGCGTAGTAATAGGCTTGTGAGATGCATTTCTCGTATTAGCGAAAGATAAATACACTAATTATCTGCTGATGTTTTGTGCTTTTCAGTCTAATATTAGCGGGCGCATATACGCGAAGTTCATTATACGATATGACTGACGCATCTACTCTTAGGCTAGGCGCATGTCTATACTGCGTGTGTTAGTGTGTGATAGTGTTGTGATGTGTGCTGTGCTGTTGTGCGTGTGCGTCTGAGCAGTCGTGCGTGTGCGTAAGATGGACCGCTGCGTGCGTGATCGCGATCGTACTTGCTGCGATGTGCGTGTGCGTAGTGCGTGTGCCGTGTGCGCTGTGACGTCGTGCGTGTAAACGATGTGCGCTGTGCGATGTGGTTGTGTGGTGCTGTAAAGGTGTGTCAGCGGCGTACGAGTAATGATGCTGCGATGTATGTATTTAGTGCACTCTTTATCATCCATTTACTATTTACCTATTTGTTTTCCAACCACAACTACTCATCTCGCCACTGACGGTATTTACACGATTTTCACGGCGATCTCCAGCGGAAACAAAATTAATCTGAAAAAAACTAATGCTAGTATTTCTCTATTATCACCCTGCTTGTGTTGACCTTACTGGGACGTACACATGCCGTCTTTTCTTACTTTCTGTTGCGTAACACTTAACTACTGACGCTCTGCCTACGATCTCGACTAATTGGGCCAAAAACTGCAGCCGCCATACTACAATCGAATCGGCGATTAGATATAATCTCTATGTGATCTTGACAATTCAAGACCTGCCTGCGTTAGGCACTTGCCGAACGACGCAACTATATCGTGCTAAATAACAGAACTCTACGAGCGCTGTAGGCAGGGACGCAGTATCTGTGGGAAGAGAGAGAGAAGGGCGACGAACAGTTGAACAAGCGGATTAAAGATATAAGATATGCGACAACAACCGCGACTCGCTCGAACGAAAACACCGGTCTCCTCATTGAGCTACCTAGTGATAATCTGTTACACAGACCATCGCTTATCCCCATAGCTTTCCAGCTTCTTTTGATAACCCTCCACCTGCCTATCCTATAGACGCATTTCCCTATCGACTTTCCTAATTGCCTCACTCATCTTCTTCTCTCTTATCCCCCAGCCATCCCCCATCGCCTGCCCCCATCCGCCATCCACATCGCGGATCTTACACAAACCTCCATAGACTCCCACATAGCCTCCTCCCTCGAGTTTCATCCATGATCTACGTTCAATGATATCGCGCTCGTCGCAACCTTCGGGAAGGTCGTATACGATAGAACAGAAGCTGCAAAACATAGCACGCCAGCGCGCCGCACTAACTCCTCAAAATTATGACGCGACCTTACTGCGCACAGACAGGACAGCAGACGCGCCGGAGGACGTATAATATCCCTCTGCGATGACGCCACGCTGTTTCATTGCTTCACATACAATTCGTTAGGCATCGCCATACAGCAGCAGACCAGAAACGGCAGTGAGCATAACATCAAGCTAATATAACAGATGATACACAGCAAGCCGTAAGTAGATAGGTAAGTTAGTAGCGAGTAAGCTGCTAAAGTAACAGTAGTAAGTAGTAGTAGTAGTAGTAAGCAGTAGTAGAGTAGTAGTCAGGTTATGTCAAGATAGCAAGTCAGTACAGTAGTAGCAGTAGTAATATGCTGTAGCAGCAGCATACAAGTCAGCAGCAAGCAAGCACAGATAGCAAGACGCAGCAAGCAAGCTAGCCACAGCACAGCAAGCAGTAGTCAACCAGCACGCGACCAACAACGCCAGCCTCAGCCAGATTAATAGCATCAGCGTGTATTAAGTAGCAGAAGGCAGTAACGCATCAAAGCTTACAAACATAGACAATAGGACAACAAGACAAGTTCAGACAGAGTAATTCAAGCAGCAAAGCCACACAGCAGCACAAACAGCGCAAGGCAAGCAGCAGCACGCCAGCAGAGCAAGCCAAAGCAAGCAGTAGCCAAACAGGCGAAGCACGCAGCAAACAGGCCGCAGCAGCGCCAGCAGAAAGCTAAGCAGCGACGCGCCGCTTGCAGCCAAGCAAGCATAGTAGCGCAGGAGAATACCGCACTGACCAACGCTATAGCAGAACCGAACCACTTATAAACAGAGCATCGGCCGCGCCCACAACGCGATCGCCATCAAATCTCCGGCAACTACATTTCACTCGTCGGTAACAGACCATCCGTGCGTCAGCAACTCGCAAGATGTCGATCCAACCACACAGAGGCAAAGCACAACACACGCGCCGCCAACATATCTACAACACCCGCACCACCAACAGAGAACACCACCAGGCGAACGGACGCGTCGTGCCCTAGACCGACCGGATCATCAATCACTCCATAGACAGACCTGCACAGCCGACACGCCCTCCTCAAATACACACAGTCGGCACCCGACGCGAATGAGTGGCCACAGGTGGCGCAACTGTCGTCAACGGTTGCCACCAAGAAGCGCCTATATAAAAACGCTGAGTAAACACGCGGCCATATTAACCGAAAACATACGGCCTATATCAACATTCGCAGACTATCAACATCGCAATAATCAAACACAATCGCCATACTGTAATATGAAAAATGCGCTATCAACTATAACAGCGACAGTGTCTGTCACCGTACCCGTAAATACGAAGCGAGCCGTGCGTAGATCACAAAATAGTCGATGGCACTTGCTTGCAAGCGCTGCCTTAGGGAATAGCAACTACGCGGCAGCGCGATGAATGTAGGAGTCTGCTGAGTTGACTCGGACACTACGAACATGTCTGCGACGCACGCGACTGCTGTTCTAACGCACAAGAACTGGGAAAAATTGAGCCAAATTTGCAATGCGAACGAGCCGGTGGAACGAAGAACACGAGGAGGGAAAAACGGAACCCCACGCACGTATCGAACGCCGTGCAAGAGCATCACCATAGTTTAACCCACGCATTGAGAGCACAAGTACCGAATCTACTAATTTCAACAGATGCTTTGCAAGCGCAGAACCAATTTGAGGCAATATTATCTCTGGCACTCTCCTATAAACAATGTTAGGGCGTAAAAGCTACGTACAGCTAGTGCGAACTAACATAAAATCAATTTCTCGAACGGAAAAATAAAGTGACGAAATCAAGCTTTACACTGCACCGAATGTGACGGTATACACGCATCTAACTCACGCAACGCATAATAAATAATAAAATATAGCAATAGACCACAGCCACTGTTGGGCAGAATTAACACAGCTAAAGAGCACTGGCCATAAGGTTTCAATTAAAAACCTTTCATTAACTCCATATACATACTTTAAATTCAACTTACAGAACTATCTCAAACTAAAAATACAGTATAACTAATACCAATACATATAAAAATTGTGTTGATATTTAAAATATAAACATTTTACACTGCAGAATATAGCTCCTCTCGAATTTCTTAATAAAACTAATCAATGGGAATAAGTTCGCCAGATGCTAAAACGATGAAAACATTGCCCGGAGCAAACATGCGACTACACGCAAAATACATAAAGAACCGCAACAGCATAGTTTACGTCGCCTCCCTTACTATCCCTATCTCCTCCAGCCTCCCACATTCATCTTCTCATCTACTCATTCTCCTATACATATACATAACTAATATATATAATAATACACCATAATATAATTATAATCAACGATATATACATATTTAATAATACATATATCATCAATATAAATAATCTACCTATAATTTAATAATTATAATAAATATATATATATATCATAATAATATAATATATTATCATAACTAATACAAAATATACAATATATAATATAATAATAACAATAATATATAATATACCACTAATTTCTCATTCACTCATGCGACCCACCGGCAGCAGCAAGCCACCGAATCACGACAATACCAACACAAACACTACACACACAACACACACACACACACCACACACACAGCACACACACACCACACAACCACAACCACACACAACACACCCGCACACACACACACATGACAAAAACGCAACCGCACACACACAATACAGACACAACAACAACCACAAACACAACACAACACCACCAACGCACACACACGCACACAGACGCACACAACGCCACAACCGCAAACAAACGCCAACAGCCACGCAACCACCGCACACGCAACACGACACAAACGACACAACAACACCAACACAACCACACACACAACACACACACAACACAAACACACACAACACAACCAACAAAGCCAAGAGCAGAGACGAAAGAGAGATGTCAGACGAGTAGAGGACGAGGAGAGAACAGAATGAGGACAGAGAGACGAGAGCAAGAAAAGAAGAGAGAACGAGCAAGAAGAACAGAATGGCCGACGACGAAAAGACGAGAGATAGAAGAAGAAGAGAGATATGAATCCAGCAAATGACTCGAGAAGAACTGACACCGAGAGTAGAGAGAGGAGAAGAGAAGCGGACCAACAACCACAACACACTAACACACCACACACACCAACACCACCACAACACAACATCACCTACATACACACACACACACACACACACACACACACACACACACACACACACACACACACACACACACACACAGAGAGAGACACACACATCCGGGGAGATGGATGCTGATTATGCTTATAGACGCAGCGTACACCTGGGACCAGGTGTCACAATTACGGCAAACCGTCGCCATCATTGATGCGTAATTGGTCACGGCGAGTGCGGGTGTGAAGCCTACGTAATTACATACGAGTACATATTAGTGCCTAGTCTGGCAAGCAGACTCAGCGGTGTGTGTGATGACGTAAGGATTATGTAGGATAAGGGGCAAATGAATTTCCTTCGGCCCTGTGGCCATCCCGTGAGATTTACGTAGGTCTATAGGAGTTAGATAATTCGATAAAGGGTGTGATCCCTTAAGCAAATTTCCCGTAAAGTAATTTATAGCTCTATTGCACTGTATATTGTTAGTAATAATTGGTGCCTATACAGGATCTTCTATCGACCCAAGGCTGAAAGTGTGGGAGGCTGCGCTGCCGCTATGAGATACTTCACGCGTTCCTGATGGCTTAGTTTAGAATTTGGCAGAAACAATGGCACGTACCGTACAAAAAAAACACAAAACAACACAAGAGACAACACCGAGTGTATGTGCGCGCACGCGCGAGTGTGTGTTTGTGCGTGTTTGTGTGTGTGTGTGTGTGTGTGTGTGTGTGTGTGTGTGTGTGTGTGTGTGTGTGTGCGCGCGTGTGTGGTGGCGTGGGACCGCGTGTGGGAGAGAGAGATAAGAGAGATAAGAGAGAGAGGGAAGAGAGAGATGGTGGGTGTGTTGTGTGCGTGCGTCCGTGGCGTTACCGTCCATCCGTCCGTGCTCGCGTGCTGTGCCGTGCGTCGCGTGCGTGTCGTGCGTCGTGCGTGGCGTGTGAGAGAGAGAGAGAGAGAGTGTGGTGTGTGTGTGCGCGCGCGTGCGTCGTGCGGTCTGTGCGTACGTGGCGGCGCGTGCGTGCGTGTGTGGGTGTTCGAGGGAGAGAGAGAGAGAGAGAGAGTGTATGTGGCGTCATACCAATTCCAACCGTACCATACCAACCACGGTAACCAACAAGAATGTTGTTCACCTAGTTCTATATGCAGCGGGTACTTTATATGCATGCGAGCGACAGAAGAGGCAGGGAAAGGAGGAGAGTTGATAAAATAGGAGTTTTGCACCTTATATAGGCTAGGGCGCTCTCCTAATTATAGACACAGGTCTATATACTGATAAGAATTTATTACAGAAATCTATGCACAGATACACCCTAACCATACTTAATGCATAGTCCCCGCAAATATCACTCTTCTGGGTGAGAAAATACGCATGCGCGAACACACTAACGTAGCCAGATTGATGTATATATATATATTCATATATATATATAATATATATAATAATTATTTTAATTTATTATATTTATTTAAACATGGCTATTATCCTTATTTTATTCAGACTGTATTTACGGCTAGTAATCACCGTAAAGTAGAATATTTTGTCATTGTTGGATTTTCAATCTTGCAATTTTTGCGAAGTCTCTGCAAAATTACACGACGGAGATTGACGCGGTGTCCAACAAGAAAGTTGTTCACCTAGCTAGTTCTATTCAATAACTATTTTAATTTATTATAATAATTTAATCATGACTATTATCGTCATTTCATTCGAACTGTGTTCACGACTAGTGAACACCGTAAAAGTAGGATAGTGTATCATTGTTGATTTTATTTTCAAATCTTTAGAGTCTCTGCAAAATTACACGACGGAGATTGACGGTAAGACGGTCACTCTGCAGCTGCTCGACACCGCTGGATTCCAGGTATTCTACTCACTTTCAATCATGTGTCTACTACATCAAACCTCTAGCGTAAAAGACGTTCGATCTATGGCTCACACGTCAGATGGGGTTTTGTGCAGCTATATATCGGCGTGCTTTGGTCGTTTTATGATGAAGAGAACTGGCCTGCGCATATTCGATGCACGCACACGCGTACACATGTACGCACGCACTCATGCACGCCCGCATGCACGCATGTAATCTGTAAAAATATTAAATATAGAAAACTTTACTACAAACACATGTCTATCCAGCCAGTACAGCGTATGCACAGATTTAATTAGTTAATTAGGATGTTCTTTGCGACCGAACCGTGCTCATGGGTTACGGATAGCGTTGCACATTAGCTACGATGCGGCCCACAAACATGGTGGCATAATTATTA
>NW_014580941.1:11887-13388 GCF_000485595.1 Priapulus caudatus
CGGCGATTTTGTTGCTGGCGACAGAATCGCCGGTTCTGTCGACAAAAATCGCCACGTGTGCGCCGGGCTTTAGTCTACTGTTTAAAACTTAAAAACTTGTCATATTCACCCTATCATGACTAACCACACACTCACTTTTGCAGTGTTTCATTAATTGTAATGAACATATCTTGTGCTCTGATCCCAAAATCTTTGGTGGTGAAGTCTTCATCATATTGTCGAATCTTGCGAGCTGCCAGAGCAGACTGTCCCTTCATTGATAATGTCTGGTACTGATCTTTCAAACCCTACAAGAAACCAGAATATACAGCATACATGCATTTGACTAACAGCAGTGATGTCTGCTCACAGGGTAACTTGACTTTATAGCCAACAGATAGCTAATGAAGTCTTCCTCCTTATCTAATGTGAGTAACTTGAAAACATATTACAGTAAAATACATGTAGAGAGTATATACTATATACTTGTGCTCACCTCCTTGCTTATGAGTGATTTTCTACCATCACCTTCTGGTGGAACGTATGGCTCAAATACACCACCTACAATGATTAAATTTGCACATGGCAGCAGACTGAAGAGGATGATTTAGAATCTACTGCAAGCATAGCTCATAGGGTCTATGTCCCCCAGGGTANATATATATATATATATATATATATAGCGTTGTTTAATAATATCGTATAGTTTGGGTCACTATGCACCAGAGAAGCCCTGCATGCTGTTTAGCAAGAAGAGTCTGTCATTGCAGGCTATCATACATAGCGTATTAGATACTCGTCTGGACTAATGTCCCTTATTGTTGCGCGCTTCCGTCAGCCATAACCAGAGGCTAGAACGATGCTTAACTATATATAGGCGTCTATTCTTACACACTCAAATTGTACGCGAACCTGATATAGGCCTGTAATTGTTGGCTATCGGCTTTTGACAACGGCATCAGTTATTACTGCGTGTCTAATAAACCGGAGCCGTGAGTTAGTCGTGCTGCAGGCGCAGGCAGCTAGACAGGCAGGCAGGCAGGCAGGCAGGCAGCAGGCAGGCAGGCAGGCAGGCAGGCAGGCAGGGAGACAGGCAGGCAGGCAGGCAGGCAGGGAGATAGGCTGGCAGGCAGGCAGGCAGAGAGATAGGCAGGCAGGCAGGCAGGCAGGCAGGCAGGCAGGCAGGAAGGCAGGTGTGCTGCAGGCGGCAGTCGCTATACACGTCACCCAGCCTAGCGCGCGCAGACGAATACAGCTTACGTCGCGTGCCAGACAATGTCAGGATGTGTATTAGCAGGAGCCTATAAACTATATGTATTAGCAAGAGCGTATAAACTAGAGAGTTTATGTGCTTATATGATATTAGTTCTCCGCGTCGCTAAGCCGCTGTAGAGCTGAGTGATGGCACCTGCTCATACCGAAGCATAATGCAGTAAGCCACACGCGGAAACACGCGCGCATGTACACACACACACACACACACACACACACACACACACACACACACGCACACGACACACGC
>NW_014580942.1:0-2416 GCF_000485595.1 Priapulus caudatus
AACGCTGTTCGGCTAGGTGCGAGCTCACGGAAAAAAAAACGGGGTTAAGCGCTGTCTCCTCGACAATGTTTACAAGCAGGAAGAGCGTTGAAGGCTGTCCCGTCAGACACAAGCGGCGGGTTAAGGCTGTCCCCGTCAGACGACAGAGGCCGCGCCACACTCGTTAATTAAAGCACGTCACTTCCGACGACTACACACCCGGTGAGCTAACTTCTCGGATGCTGGCCCAGTCAGACACGATCCGGCACCACCGACGACATCGTCTGCAGCGCCATGTCGTCTCAACGCTACCACAGCGCACTACGTCGGTTACCGAAACATAGCCAGTCGACGCTTGTTGGCGCATTCTCGGAGCAATCAGCGGTCGTCGCGGCATGCCTGAGATGAAACACGCGTGCGAACACGGAGAAGACAACTGCTTCTTTACCGCACACGTCGTCACGAACTGACACGCACATAGTCCAGAGTCGCACTACTTTACCGCCTATGGCTGACACTGCTCTGTACAGCCACGGCCGTGCCCACGCCTCCGAGCTTCCGTAGCGCACAGACGTCCGGTACTAATACGTAACTGAACGCACAGCACGCATCGGGGTCATCACCAGCGTGACGAAAACGAACGCATTCCTATTGCCATTTACCACGCCGTTAATCGTCCGAGCGCCAGAGACCGGATTGCACGCACGATCGCTAACGCTGCCAAGCACGCTTCGCCCATCTACAATCGCACACGCGCTATGAAAGCACCTTGGGCGATTCCACACCAGCGACGCCCTCGACGTGATCAGTGCCTCACGTATACGCACCCCCAGGAGCGTATAAGTGCTGAGAGCCGGAGCCACAGCTCGATACGCCACAAGAAAGGCGTCGCGTTCACACGACGCACACTGTTCCACGCTTGGGTATTATCCAGGATTATACTGTTTACCATGCATGACGCTCACCGGCGCCGCTCACAGGCGCATTGCGTCAACGCCACACGCACGGAGGTGCGTGCTAAGTCACGATTCGCCGCGTCCACGCTTATCAGCCTCCGCGCCTCCAGCAGGTGCGCCCTTGACCACCGCACACACCAGGACGATTATATAAGGCGTATTACATGGCGTTACCACGCAAGCACAAGACGAATATGAACAGGTATACACCGACTCAACACACAGGACACGTTATCGGTCCAAGGCACACAACGGAGCGCCTTACACCGCGCAAACGCACGACCGACACAGGCAACTCAACGCCACGACGCACAGGCCTCTATAGATAGCATAGCACCGGCGATCCGGGGCCCGTTTTGCACGGTGCATCAATACACGCACCCGATCCATACACAACCACGGCACGCTCAACGCAGCGCACACATCATGTCCGTACACACGCACAGTACGCAACAAGTGACGATTGCGATCAGGAAACCCCTGGTCCGTTGTTTTTGTTGATATAACACACACGACGCAACACACAGGCACGCTCCGCACGCACAACACTAGGCGTATACACACGCACAGGACGCACAGGCGTTTTTAATAGGACTACGCTTAACTGGCCCGCGTTTGCATGGCACTGTATACAGCACAACACCGCACAGCACAAGGCAACGCTCGACACGCAGCTACAGGCTACACACAGTCAACCAGAAGCGCACAAGGCGTCTGATACGAGCACGCACTCGGAGCGATTGCCAGGATGTATACACAACACTAGCACACACAGGCACGTGCCTCACACGCACAGCACAGTGCGTACTTGACACCACAGCACGCACAGGCAATACAACGAAACACAGACCGTTTTGAACACACTAGGCCGCAGGGGCTTTGCAGGTGTGATACACACAACACGCACACACATGCACGCTCCGCCACGCACCTCACAGGCGTACACACGCACAGGACGCCACAGGCGTTTGAATAGGCACGGCACGGGCCGTTTGCAGCTGTGCTATACACAGCACACACACACACGCACACACAGGCACGCTCCGCACGCACACACAGGCGTACACACGCACAGACGCACAGGCGTTGATAGGCACGCACGGGCGTTGCAGGTGTATACACACACACGCACACACAGGCACGCTCCGCACGCACACACAGGCGTACGCGCGCACACGCGCTACGCACACGCGTTGCGAATACGCACACACGTTACGCACACACGTTGCGAACACGCATACGCGTTACGCACACGCACACGCGTTACGAACGCACGTCGCGCACGCACACACGTTACGCACACGCGTCGCGAAGACGCACACGCGTTACGAACACGCGTCGCGCACGCACAGGCGTTACGCACACGCGTTACGCACGCGCACACGCGCTACGAACACGCGTCGCGCACGCACACGCGTTACGCACACGCACACGCGTTACGAACACGCGTCGCGCACGCACAGGCGTTACGCACACGCGTT
>NW_014580942.1:5720-13376 GCF_000485595.1 Priapulus caudatus
AGAGATAAACGGGGTAAGCTGTCCCGACATTCACAAGCGGGTAAGGCTGTCCGTCAGACACAGCGCGCGCGGGGACGCGGGGTTAAGGCTGTCCCCCGTCAGACACAAGAGGCCCGCGCGACACTGTCGTTAGATAAAGCAGGTACTCACACACAGGGAACTCACGCAGCGGCGCGCGACAACGCACAACGGCACACGCGTTAATCGCACACGCTTGTCACACGCGTTACGAACACGGCGTTGCGCACGCACAACCGGTAGAGAACACGCGTGGCGAACGACGCAAAACGCGTTACGGCACGGGCTACCAGGCTGAGGCGGTGCAGGGCGCGCGCGCCCAGCGACTGCCCGGGTGCGGGCGGAAGGAGCCGACGAGACCGATCCGGGACGGGCTTGGCAGCCGAGGTCAGGTCGGTTCAGCAGTCACACCCGGCTAAGCGCGCGACGTGCTAAGCGAATGCCGACGCGTCACGTAACGCACGCAACCGCGACGCAACAACGTTCGGCACACGCACACCGCGTTTACGCACACGCGTCACGAACGCAACGGCAACAGCCACGGCACACGGAACGTTGCGCACACGCACACGCGTTACGCACACGCACACGCACACGCACGCGCTTGACACGCGCACACAGGCGCTCGACTCGCACACACAGGCGTATACAGGCGGACTCCAAGAACACGCGCCAGCAGAAAGGACGCTTCACGCGCACAACGCAGCGGCGTATACGAGCGCTCACCCGCGCTCACAGGCGCTTGGCACGCACACGCACGGGCGTATACGAGCGCTCCACACGCGCTCACAGGCGCTTGACACGCACACACAGGCGTATACAGGCGTATACAGGCGTACACGCACGCACAGGCGTATGCAGGTATACACGCACACACAGGCGTATGCAGGCACACACGGGCGCATACACGCGCACGCACACAGCACGAGGGCAATCACGACGCACAGAATCAGCGCACAGGCGTTAATAGGCACAGGCACAGGGCGTTGCAGGTGTATACAACACACACGCACACACAGGCACGCTTCCGCGCAGCGCACACACAGTCGTACACACGCAGGCAGACGCACAGGCGTGATAGGCAGCGCGACGGCGTTGCCAAGTGTATACACACACACGCACACCACAGCACCTTCCGCACGCAGCCACGACAGAACACAGGCGTACACACGCACAGACGCACAGGCGTTGATAGGCACGCACGGGCGTTGCAGGTGTATACACACACACGCACACACAGGCACGCTCCGCACGCACACACAGGCGTACACACGCACAGACGCACAGGCGTTGATAGGCACGCACGGGCGTTGCAGGTGTATACACACACACACACATGCAGGTATACACGCACACACAGGCGTATGCAGGCACACACGGGCGCATACACGCGCACGCACACACACAGGCAATCACACGCACACACGCACAGGCGTTAATAGGCACGCACGGGCGTTGCAGGTGTATACACACACACGCACACACAGGCACGCTCCGCACGGCAACACACAGGGCGTAGCGCGCGCACACGCGCTACGCACACGCGTTGGCGACATACGCAGCAGAGCACGTTAGCGCACACAGCGTTCGAACAGATGCGACGCATACGCGTTACGCCAGCACGGCACACGCGTTACGAACGCAACGTCGCGCCACCACACGACGTTAGCCAGGGAGCCGCTGCGTACGCGAAGACGCAACACAAGCGTTACGAACACGCGTGCGCGGCACGCACACAGCGGTTACGCACACGCAGTTGCGAAACACAGCAACGTCGTTACGAACAGCACGGCGTCGCGCAACCGCACACCGCGGTTACGTCACACGCAACAGACCGCGACGGCGTTAGCGAAAACGCGTGCGGCGCACGCACAGGCGTTACGCACGTACGCGTTACGGCACGCCGCACACTGCACACCGCAACGCGGCTAGCGAACACGGCGTTGCGCACACGCACACACGTCACGGCATTGCACGCGGTTGCGAAACGACGCACACGCGTTACGAACGACTGCCGTTGCGGCACGCAGCACACGTTTACGAACACGCGTTGGAGCACGCACACGCAGTCACCGTCGCTGTGTAGGCACTTCACACATAGACCTGGGGCGCGCACAGGATTACAGCTAGAGGTTAGTGAATAGTAGCGGATTATAACAGCAGCTAGCAATTAGGCAATGGCCAGGCTGTTGGTCGCGCAGATACATGCATAACACGTACGCAGAGATAGCTTGATATTGAAGCAAATGAATGAGACCAGTGATATAGAGACGAATTAGTGAAAAGCTAATGTAGCTAGAACTAGCGTAAGTAAGCTAAACTGGAATTAGAATATAAGGCTGAGGCTTATATATTAACTTAGTTTGCGCGGCTATGGCTAGACACTACATACCCGGCCACGGTACGGCAGTGCTATGAAGTCGTCGCTACGCGGTTGATGAAGGTAGGTGATGGTAACGCGATGCGTATTGTCGATAACGCACGTGATCGTAATAGCGGCAAGTGAGCAACGCGGAATGTCGATCAATAACTCAGATTCGACACTGCAGACGGTAATCAAAATATGTAGGCAACGTTTCACTACGATAGCGTTGTAGATGTTGAATGTCGTAGCGTAGCGACCAAAGACATAGACAGATAAAGGGCAAGTACAGAGAATAAGTAGCCATGACTGAAGCTTTCTTAATTTTGTTCACGAACTTGTCATACAAAATTACCATCTGGCGGTCGCGTCCTGAGATAAGGGAGGCGGATTCGCCGAGACAGCTCGTGCAGCTGTCTTTTATAGCGGCCCCCCTGCGCACGTGGACATGGCAACCGACGTGCCATGTCCCACCAACAGCACCCGTCCCCGCGCATCCGGCGTTGCGCTGAATTGCTTCAGCCGCTGCCGCGCACTGACGGTGGCGGCGCCCAACGGGAGCTAAGCTGGAGGGCAACCGGCCTATTCTGCCACGGCACCGTCAGGAGGTGGCTCGCCTAATCCACGCAAGACGCGTCACGAGCAGTCACAAATGGCCGCTGCCCCACAGCGCTAACAGGCTTTTTCAGCGCGCGACATTTAGGCGGCATGTAATCCGCCGCGTGATGAGGCGGCGGCTTTAACGTCACTCGCGAGCAGCCATTGACATCATCAAGCGGGCCTGTTCACACACTAAACTCGGTAGCCGCTAATGATTGTCACGCACATGACGCGCCTGATTGGGGATTAGTTGCCCCAAAACCTCGGACCAAGCTGGCGTGGGTGCGTGACAGGTTGCGACATAGCGGCTCGCGGTAGGCGTGCGGACAGCGCGGGTGAGGCCGCTGCAATTGATCGCCGCTGGTTGCTAAGGGCAACCCGCGCTAGCAATAGGCATGGGAGCGTAATTGATCGGCGTGGTTGCTAGGTGGTTGATAGGTGGTTGCTAGGGGTGGGCGCGTAACACGTAAGCACGTAACACGGCGATGCCTCTGCATGCCTCCGTCAACGCGCGCGCGAACTCGCGCGTGAGGGGGGGAGGCACGGCTGTAACATCGTGGTTGTTTACAATGGGCGCTGCAAGCGTTGGTCGACGTTGACTGGGCATAGAATTTCCTTGCGGCGCGTTTTATACGTTTTCGACTGAGCCAGGGGCAGGCTCGACAGCACGTGTGGCAATGGTAAAATCTGATATAAACATATTCACTTCGCTCTCAGCACTCGCGCGACGATTCCGCGAATCCCAGCTATGCTAATGTATTGGCGGAATGGCGCTGCAACCGTTGGTCGACGTTGACTGCAATAGAATTTCCTTCGCCGTTTTTATACGTTTTTTTCGATGAAGCCGGGCAGGCTTGACCGCACGTGTACATGATAAAATCTGATATAAATATTGCACTTCGGCTCTCAGCAATGCGGCGCCGACGATTCGCGGAATGCCCAGCTATGCTAATGTATGGGGCGAATGGGCTGCAACGTTGGTGACGTTGAGCTGGTAATAGAATTTTTCTTCGCGGCGTTTTATACGTTTGCGACTGAAGCGGGCTGACTGACAGCACGTGTGGCATGGTATCAATCGGACTATAAAATATTCACTTCGCTCTCAGCATAGCGCGACGATTCGCGCGAATGCGCCTAGCTATGGGGCTAATGGTTGTGGCGATATGGCGGCTGCAAACGTGGTGCGACGTTTGACTGGCAATAGAATTTCCTTCGGCCGTTTTTTTATACGTTTCGACTGAAGCCGGCGCACGGCTGACAGCACGTGTGCAATGGTAAATCTGATATTAAAATATTCAGCTTCGCTCTGCAGCAATGCGCGGGCGACGATTCCCGAATGCCGGGCAGCTATGCTAATGTATGGGCGAATGTGTAGCGACTAAGTTATGCACTACGATACAGTTGTAGATGATGATGTCGTACTGCGTAGCCAAAAGACATAGACAGATAAAGGCAAGTCAGAAGAATAAGTACGCATGACTGAAGCTTCTTTAATTTTGTTACAGCGATTGTCATACAAAATTACTGCTGGCGGGTCGCGTCTCGAGGTAAGGGAGCGGATTCCTCGAGACAGCTGCGTGGCAGCTGTTTTTATAAAGGCGCCGGCCCGTCGCACGTGGGCCCATGCAACGGCGACGTGGCGCATGTCCCACCAACCACGCGTGCGCGCGCGCATCGCGGGCGTTTCGGCATTGGCTTCACGCGCTGCCCGCAACTGGACGGTGCGGGTGCCCCCCCCCCCCACCAACGGGAGCTAAGGCGGAGTCAACCCGCTATTCTGCCACGGCAAACCGTCTAGGAGGTGCTCCGCCTATCCACGCAAAGGCGTCACGAGGCAGTCAAAATGGCGCGCTGCCCGCACGCGGCCTAACAGCTTTTTGCACGGCCGCATTTATTCGGCATGTAAGCCGCCCCGGTGATGAGCGGCTGCTTAACGTCCACTCCGAGGCAGCCATTGACTCACTCACCGGCGCTGTTTCAGCAACACTATACTCGGTACTCGGTAATGATTGTCACGCAGCACGCCGCCTGATTGGGGATTAGTTGTGCAGCCAAAACCCGGCGACGCAGCTGGCGTGGGTGCTTTTGACAGTGCGACATAACGGCTGCCGGTAGCGTGGCGGACAGCGCGGTGGGCCGGGCTGCATTGATCGCCCGTGGTTGCTAGGGGCAACACCGCATAGCAATAGCATGGGTAGCCGTATTGATCGCGTGGTTGGCTAAGGTGGTTGCTAGTGGTTGCTAGGGTGGCGCAGTAACACGTTACACGTAACACGCGATGCCTCTGCATGGCCTCCGTCAACCGCGCGGCGACTCGGCGCGTGAGGGGGGGGGAGCAGCGCCTGTAACACGTGGTTGTTACAAATGGGCGGCTGCCACCGTTGGTCGACGTTGCTGCAATAGAATTTCGGCTTCGCCGTTTTTATAGCGTTTGCGACTTTGAAGGGCCGGGCAGGCCTGACAGCAACGTGTGCATGGTAAAAATCTGATATAAAATATTCACGTTGCGCTTCAGCATCGCGCGACGATTCGCGGCGAATCCCAGCTATGGGCTAATGATTGGCGAGAATGCGCTGCAACGTTGGTCGACGTTTGACTGGCAATAGAATCTTTCCATTGCGCCGTTTTTATACGTTTTCGACATGACAGCCGGCAGGGCTGACAGGCAGCGTTGTACATGATAAAATTGATAATAAAATATTCAGCTTGCGCATCTCAGCATCGCGCGACGATTCGCCGAATCGCCAAGCATTGCTAATGTATGGGCGAATTGGCGCTGCAAGCGTTGGTCGACGTTGAACTGGCAATAGAATTTTGCTTGTGCGTTTTTAATAGCGTTTCGAGCTGAGCGCGGGCTGAATGACAGCACGTGTGGCATGGTAAAAATCGGATATAAAATACTTCAGCGTCGTGCTCAGGGCATAGCAGGCGACGATTGCCCGAATCGCTAGCTATGCTAATGTATGGGCGAATGGCGCTGCAAGCGTTGGTCGACGTTGACTGGCAATAGAAATTTCCTTGGCGCCGTTTTTTATACGTTTCGACTGAGCGGCGGGCAGGCTGACAGCAGTGTGCATGGTAAAATCTGATCAATAAAATATTGCACTTCGCTCTGCAGGCATCGCGCGACGATTCGCCGAATCCCAGGCTATGGCTAATGTATGGGGGCGAATGCGCGTGCAAGCGTGTCGACGTTGACATGCAATAGAATTTGCGCTTCAGCGCGTTTTTAATACGTTTGCGACTGCCAGGGCCGCAGGGCCTGACATCAACGTGTGCATGGTAAAGATCTCGATATTAAATATTGCACTTCGGGCTCTCAGCATGCGCGCGACCGATTCCCGAATCCCAGGCTATGCTAATGTATGGGGCGAATCGGGCGCTGCAACGTTAGGGTCGACGGTTGACTGGCAATAGCATTTCCTTCGGCCGGTTTTTATAGCCGTTTCGACTGAAGCGGGTCAGGCTGACAGCACGTGTGCATGGTAAAATGCTGACTGATAAAATATTCACTTTCGCTCTCAGCATCGCGGCAAACGATTGCGCCGGAATCCGCAGGCTATGGCTAATGTATGGGCGAATGGCGGCTGCAACGTTGGTCGACGTTGACATGGCATAGAATTTTCGCTTCGTCCGTTTTTGTATACGTTTCGACTGAAGGCGGCGGGCAGGCTTGAACAGCACGTGTGCATGGTAAAAATCTGATATAAACATATTCACTTCGCCTGCGTCAGGCATGCGGCGCGACGATTCCGAATGCCCAGCTATGGTAATTGTATGGGCGAATGCGGCTGGGCAACGTTGGTCGACCGTTGACTGCAATGAGAATTTTCTTCGGCCGTTTTTATACGTTTCGACTGAAACGCCTGGCAGGCTTGACAGCACGTGTGGCATGGTAAAAGCTGATATAAAATATTCAACTCGCTCTGCAGCATCGCGCGACGATTCGCGAAATCCGCAGCTATGCTAATGTATGGGGGCGAATGGGCGTGCAACGTTGGTGACGTTTGAACTGCATTAGATTTCCTTCGCGGTTTTATACGTTTGCGACTGAAGCGCGGGCAGGCTGACAGCACCGTGTGCATGTAAAATCGGATATAAAATATCACTTCGCCTGCTCAGCATGCGCGCGAACGATTCCCCGAATCCCAGCTATGCTAATGTATGGCGAATGGCGGCTGGCAACGTATGTCCGACGTTGACTGCAAAGATTTCTTCGGCCGTTTTATAGTTTTCGACTGAAGCGGCGTGGGAGGCTGAGCAGCACGTGGATTGGTAAAAGATCTGATATAAAATATTCACTTTCGCTCTTGGCAGCAAATCGCCGCGAACGATTCCGAATCCAGCTACTGCTAAATGTATGGGCGAACTGGCGGCTCGGCAACGTGGGTCGACGTTGGACGTGGCAGATAGAATTTCTTCGGCCCGTTTTTATACGTTTGAGCTGAAGGGCCGGAGCAGGCTGACAGCAGCGTGTGAATGTAAAATGCTGATTATAAAATATTCAACTTCCGCTGCTCAGCATCGCGCGACGATTCCCGAATCCCAGCTATGGGTGGCTGAACTGTATGGGATGCGCTGGCAACGTTGGTCGACGGTGACTGCAATAGAATTTCCTTCGCGCGTTTTTATACGTTTCGACTGAAGCGGGCAGGCTGAACAGCACGTGTGCATTG
>NW_014580943.1:0-501 GCF_000485595.1 Priapulus caudatus
TCCTCCTCCTCCTCCTCCTCCTCCTCCTCACCCCTCCCTCCTCCTCCTCCTCCTCACCCCCTCTTCCCCCTCCTTCTCCTCTTCCGTTGCACTTATCCACCGTCATTATGTAGCATTGATAACTGGAATATGCCCGCGTGAAACCCCATGCATCGATTTCGCAATTTGTGTCTATTGTAGAGACACGCCACGCGACGGACGCGTTCACCGCTAATGGGGGACCGTAATTAGAGAAGAAAAGAAACCAATCTCCACCCCTCCCTATCTCGAAACCCGATATATATCAAACATCGGGAGCATCTGTGTCTGTCAGATATCGTGTAGTACTATCGTGGCTTTTCTGCTGTGTGCAGCGTATTTCTCCATCACAAGCTGCCTATTCCGCGCGGGCGGCGAGTAAATTGAGCACTTTCGAGTGTCTTACTGAATAATAGTGATTAACGAATGACCCCAGTGACGCGCGCGCGTCTCTCTCTCTCTCTCTCTCTCTCTCTCTCTCTC
>NW_014580943.1:800-3144 GCF_000485595.1 Priapulus caudatus
TCTAACCCTAACCCTAAACCTAAATCTAACCCTAACCCTAAACATACCTCATAAAAATATAAACATAATACTAAACAACCTAAAACTACCTCGGGTACATGTCTGTAGTACCTGATACGACAACGACCCCATCTGCGTTATTTAGGTAATAGAAAAAGAGGGTATAAAATAGCTGAGCCGCGCTTAGGAAGGTACATGACTAACGTAAACACTCGTGCGTTTTTAGTTTTTGCATTAACACAAACATTGCAAAATATCATAAATGGCCACAATCAAATTTGTAAATGTTTCTGTAAACAGAAACGCACCTGTGAATTGAAGTACGATGTTAGTGAAGAGATTATAGATAAAAAAACCTAGACTAGTACTATCGTAACTATGTTATATATAGGCAACTTATCACCCCCTCTTATCTGATCTCAATATGGTGGCGGGGACTTTCAGATATGGCTTATTGGCCTACCGTGTCGTTGCAATACTGTGGTGCAGCTTGCACTTACACATTTTTAGACATTACAGGTGACACACATTGACAGGTAAACCTATACATTTTTTACCTCCTTTCTTTACTTTACTAGTGAACATTAGCATTTGAGTATCATTCTCTCTGCTGTGACCACCTTTGCAAGATTCTGATGACTTGCTAATCTTAGATATCCTCAATTCTCCATTCTGGGTTGATCCTAGACGATAAATAAAGAGTTGCTTCGGTGAATGATAGTGAACATTACCACAATTCGACGTCACCAAGAAACGTTTTAGAAATAATGCATTTTATTACAGAAGCCACTCAAGTAAACCCATTTTGCCTATGAATGCGACCACGTGGAGATACGTAGCAGGAACGTCATTCGCACTTACTTTGGTTGATTACCTCACTAGAAAAGACAGGACTGCACAGCTGGGGGCCGGTCGAGCCATCGCCATTCAGCGAATATGCTTCAAACTTGAGAACCACAATGTGCTGGCCGTCAAATTTTTTAAGCCTCTTATTTTTCGACTTCAGTTCTTCATCGAGCTTCTTCCTAACAGCAGCTGCAAAACCAAAATATATTGGTTGTACAAGATTACACGATGTTGCCTCCTTTGGCAGTGCAAGCTGCAAATTTTACATTCATGTCTGTCATGATTGTGTAAACCCAAACAAGAGATTTAACTTCATGTAGATTCGTTTTATTTAGGAAACGTAGCTGAGCAGAACACAAGATTACAAACCGCCATGCCGAACTCCCGTAGCTCCCCTTGGCTCTCAAATATTTAACTAAAAGACAACTCTCCTACAGAGCGCTACTGTCAGTAATCAATATGACAATGTCTAAACATCTACTTGCTAGCAGCAGCTAGCTACCTACAGGTAGGGATGGGAATCGGTTGGAATTTCATCATAGTTGCACCCAACCAATCGATGATCGAAGATAATCGGTTGAATGTTATTGATCGCGGCTACCAGATATTGAAATATATCATTTAATACAGTATTTTTTATAATACAATATTATAAAAGCCATGTAACAGTATACTTGCTTATGTTTGGCATAGGTTAGAAATATAACTAAAACAAACACACACAAATAAAATAAAGTCATTTCATCAATGTTTGAATTTTTTTTTTGATAATTGATTATATATTTTCCTAATCAAGCGCTCAGTCGGTTGCTGCAAACGACTGACTTTCGATTATAATCAATCATCGGGACATCACTGCCTTCAGGTACCTGAAGTGGCATGCTCCTGCCAACATTAGTGATTGCCAAGGTGTCTGATAAATGGCAAAAGATCTTACCAAAAATTTTCTAGGCCTTACAAATTAAGTTCCACTTTCCTGTACCCTGAGATTTGAGCCAAATCACAATATTTCTAGCTCGTGTATCTTCCATGTAATGATTAGTGAAGAAACTCTTGCATACAGCAAACATCATTCCCTCATTCTCAGTAAATAGCATAATCTTAAAGGGAGAGTTTACTCTAGGTTCTAGGGTTAGTTTAAGCTAATTTAGGTTATAATTAATCTACATAAAAAGTTTCATGGTTCAGTCACCATTAGAAATATTTTAAAAAAATGTTTTAAAACTAACGACTACCGTTTGATTACAACGACGGTGGCGCCACTCAAAGCGCACGATCTGATAAGTTGCGCAAAACCACTTTCCAGCCAAGGGCTACAGACCAAGGGTGTTTCTTATTTATTCATTTAAAAGCAAAAGCAGAGGCGGATTCAGACCGTATTTGCCGTATTGGAAAATACGGTCTAGATTTCAAAGTGCCCTTCGAAATTTGGCGCTAAAAATACAGAAAAAACAATTTGATGGAATTTGGCTATATTCTTTATTTTTATTTTATTTTT
>NW_014580943.1:3202-5742 GCF_000485595.1 Priapulus caudatus
TGTGGGTATAGACGATTTGTTATACAGTAAGTACAGTTGTATGCAGTAAAATCCTAGAGGCTACTGTCTCTTTAAGTATATTAAACTTGTTAGTTATCATTGGTAAAATATGAACCTAATAGATATGTGACAACATTTCCACAACTTTCCAGGACTAATCATAATAATACAACTTTACCCCGGACTTTTTAGGGATGTAAAATGTCATTTTAAAATTCCAGAATTCCCGTGGGTTTTCCGGACGGATACCAACCCTGTATATCATGTTAGTCTGTTGCGACCCCAAACGTCATAGAAAATTCACCAAGAATGCAAAAGTTTGTTTGACCCTTTTTATAGCCTATACAGGCTTTCCAGCAGTTAAGGGCTAATTTTAGGGAGAAATTCTGATTTTTTTAGGGCTATTTTAGGAATTTTTAGAGTTGAATCGAAACATTTTAGGGATAAAATAAGTCACTTACCTTTCATAAACATCAACGTGTTAACTTACAGATAAAGTTCTCTGTTGTATGTGTCCAGTCTACCAGCTATTCCTTGGCTGCCGCAGGCAGGCCCGCGTGCCGTAGGCATGCCAGTGCTAGGGGGGTCTGCGGGCATGCCCCCCAGAAATTTTTTAAAAAATTTAAGCCATTTTTCTGCAATCTGAGGCATACTGTGGGCCATATTCTAATGTCTGATAACACTATCTCAACCCTAGACTCAACCCTACAACCCTTGTCTGATTAGCAGACAAACTACGCGCGACACCTTGCAGACAGCGCCTGTCTGACTAGGCTATTCCATTTACCGTAGACATGCCAGATGATACAAAATGCCTGAAAAAACAATGTGTCCAAGCGAACAATGCAAACAATCAGTGCAAATTTTGTACAGTGCAACTGAAATGAGGAATATAACCTTGCCGCTGCGGAGTGCGGAAATTAAGCCTAGAAATCGTAATGATTCCGCAGAATGTGGAATGGTTGGAGACCCTGCATTAGACATAATTACAAACCAAAAGTTCATCATCTCATCACCAAAAACTCAAAACATATCTGTGGATTTTTTTTTTAGGAAATTGAATAAAATTTGAGCCCTTTTTTTAGGAATTTCATACATTTTTTACGATTTAAAATTTTTTTTTAGGACGAGCTCAAAATTTTCAGAATTTTAAGGAATTTTAGGGCCGCTGGAAAGCCTGCGAGCTATAGTATTTCACGATAGATGATCACATGATCATGAGCACTGTGCACATACGTACAGTTTATAGGAACACTGCGGCTCTTTCCTTTTTCTGCAGATATATGCTCTTTAAAGTGCATATCCGTCAGCATCTTCTGTGGAACAACCGTAACTGCTATGTCACTGAACCTAAAAGGACAACAAATGATTCTCTGTTTAAGATTAGGACTCTGTTGTGCAGTAAGCTAGGTTACAGCGACGCTATGCTGATTGTTTACGCCTTTTATTAAACTCATGCAACTCACGTACGTGGCAGTCATCTCACACGCCATGTCCACTTGTAATTCTGGGTGGCTCCATACGTTAGCGGAGAGATCAGACTTTTTGGATACCAATCGGTGAATGTGCGACTCACGTTGACTGTCGTTGGTGACCAAACTTACTACTATCTTAGCTCGCGGTCCATAACCTACCAACTGACGAGAGAGAATATGTTTAGTGTAGGTACACAAGCTTTCCGACTCACCGGGTCACAAATATTTTATGAGACTAATGCAGTCAACCTCGCTTAATTCGTCATCACTTTATTCGTAGAATGACCTAATTCGTACAAAAACATGTGGTCCCAATATTTCTCGTCTTTATTCCCTTTAATTTCCGTTGTATAATTCGTATTCTGTAATTCGTAATTCGTACAAAATTCTCTAGTCCAATTAACATTATTCAATTCAAAATAACATGTGTAATTTGTAGGGGATGTTTGTTTATGCAAGCAACATTTTATCTGAACCGACAATCGCCTGTAGATCGCGCAACTGAGTTTACACGAGTTGTTGCTGTGTGCACTGATTGTTTCATTCGCATTGTTCGCTTGGACGCAGTGTGTTTTTTTCAGCTCGCGTGGAAACAGTTGCATCTGTTTAACTAGGTACATCTGATGTCACGCACCTTGACACTAACATACTCCTTTTTCTTCTGGTCCCTACTCATTCTCTCAGCCTCTAGGGTTCCATGACTGCCACGCTCCGACGTATATCGAAACCTATGCCCGTTTCTCTGTGGTTGTCTTAATATTTTCAAGTCTGAAATGTAACACAATTGAGGATTTGTTGCATGTCAAGTCAAATGTGCAATGGATGCAGAGTAAATTCTGCACGTAAGAACACCCATCAGCTTTTGTCTACCTATAAAATATTTGCCCATAATTCTAAACTCGGTCTAGTTCTAAATATAGCTCTGATGTGACATATTTGCCATGAAAACCAGCATGCTGACATCTCCTTTATGATCAGTACTTACATGGTTGTACTTGCATCGGAGATGCACTCTGCATCTTAAAAAAACACAGAATGCATTAGAATACATGGTCTGGAAACATG
>NW_014580943.1:5912-8406 GCF_000485595.1 Priapulus caudatus
CGTTTACACAATCAGTGTCTCTATGAATCTAGTTCAGCATTACATATTTCGATGAAGGTGAAACGAAAGTTACCACATCTGTCATCTGCGAGTTACTTCCAACCTGCAATTCAAACAAGTTCGGCGTGACATTTCTCGGCATCTCCAGATGCATCATGTTGTCCGTCACCTCAGGTGCACTGGCCAATTCTTCATCGCGACGAATGGAGGCCAATAAAACGTCCAACGTCTCCAGATTGAAATTGGGATAGCTTGCTGGGTTGCTTGTTTCGGTGTTGTTGGTGTAAGCCACTGCAGTGTCCGGTGACCAGCTCATGCTTGCTGGGTTGCTTTGTCCCGTGACTGCGTGAGCTACTGGAATGTTTGCTCCAAAGTTTTCATAGCTTGCTGGATCGCAATGTCCAGTGTTTGTGTATGCTACAGCGCTGCTTCCTGCAGAGTTGGCAAAGCTTACTGGATTGTTTGATCCAAGATTGCCAACAAATTGAATGCTGTTTGAAACGTCATTACACGAGACTGTCCCATGATTCCACATAACGTTGTCACCAACACTTGATAAGTCTCCAGATGTGTTTGACATGTGGCTGAAGCAGTCGTCCTGGGTAGGAGGATTATTTGACCCAGGGTTGCTACCGATTCCAGTGTCTCCAAATGTGTTTGACATGGGGCTGAAGCAGTGCTGGGTAGGATTATTTGACCCAGGGTTGCTACCGATTCCAGTGTCTTCAGATGTTTTTGATATGGGGCTTAAGCAGTCCTGGATAGGAGGATCATTTGACCGAGGGTTGCTACCGAATCCAGAGTCTCCAGATTCATTCGACCGAGGATTTACGTAAGCTTGGGCTGGGCTGGGCAATTGAGACATTGTATGAAGTAGGCAGCTGGTGGACAATCTTCGGAGATCTGTGAATAAATAAATCTTGATCATCTCAATTGCCAGAAATAGCACTAATCATATGCTGGTATTTAGCCATTTTCCTTAATAGCAATTTATTAACAATTTATCACATCAGAATACAGCACTCGACACTAACAGTTGTCCGATTGCCCGGAGCAAGTAAAAGTCTATGTTGGACAAGTCATTCTCTTGGCTAGTTGCCCGATCAGAAAACTGAAAAATTCTAGTTGTTTAATATTGCTAACATAATTTGAGTCAGGCGCGATCGCACGANTCACAATACTCACTCTGTATAAAGATAACTAGAAAACATCCATTAGCAGGGTCTCCAACCCTGTGAACTCCAAATGCGGTATGTTCCCGCGGTGATCACTAACTAGTGGCGTATTCAGAAATTGATGGACGGGGGGGGGAATGTACCTTGGCTGCCGCAGGCAGGCCCGCGTGGCGTAGGCATGCCAGTGCTAGGGGGGTCTGGGAAAAATCCCCCCAGAAATTTTTTTAATATTTAAGCCATTTTCCAGTAATCTGAGGCATACTGTGGGCCATATTCTCATGTCTGATAACACTATCTCAACCCTACAACCCTTGTCTGATTAGCAGACAAACTACGCGACACCTTGCAGACAGCGCCTGTCTGACTAGGTTGTTCCATTTATGCTAGCCGCACACTATCCGACCCGAGCGCGATCTGGAGGCTTACGTCTGGATCGGGAGGCTTAAGTTTGGCTCGTGAGGTCATTTTGGCCCGATTCAAATTTTGAATCGGGAGCGGAGCGGGTCGTATAGTGTGCGAGGGCTTACAACGCGACTCGGATAGTGTGCGTGGCCATCCGACCCGCCGCCGAGCGCTGAAGAAAATTGACCAATCACAGAGCAGCGCCATAGGAACCGCATTCGGTAATAATGGCGGGAAAACACTCCCGACCCTTAGTACATGCTAGGGTCCCTATATATACAGAGAGTTGCGCCATGACGAGTCGGAAAAAGTCGCTTGGAACGCTTTTCCAACGCTTAAATCCGCTTGGAACGCCACGAGAGTGCCATGGTTTGCGCCAACTTTGAGTCGGACAGTGTGCAGGGGCCTCCCAATCGATCGGGAGTGGGTCGTATAATGTGCGATGGCTTAGTGTTGTGCACAGTGCAAAATCGTATAATGTGCGGCTAGCATAACCGTAGACATGCCAGATACAAAATGCCTGAAAAAAAAACAATGTGTCCAAGCAAACAATGCGAATAATTAGTGCAAATTTTGTACAGTGCAACTGAAATGAGGAATATAACCTTGCCGCTGCAGAATGCGGAAATTAAGCCTAGAAATCGTAGTGATTCCGCAGAATGAGGAATGGTTGGAGACCCTGCATTAGACATAATTACAAACTAAAAGTTCATCATCTCATCACCAAAAACTGAAAACATAATTATCTGTGGAAATTTTTTTTAGGAATTTTAGGGCCGCTGGAAAGCCTGCGAGCTATAGTATTTCACGATAGATGATCACATGATCATGAGCACTGTGCACATACGTACGGTTTATAGGAACACTGCGGCTCTTTCCTTTTTCTGCAGATATATGCTCTTTAAAGTGCATATCCG
>NW_014580943.1:11965-13372 GCF_000485595.1 Priapulus caudatus
AGGGGGGTCCAGGGGGTCCGGACCCTCCCTGCTCGCACAGAAAACGCATCTGAGGGGTCTAATTTCGAAATGTTTCTGGGGGAGGCCCCCCAAACCCCCTGTTCGCGTGCTCGCTACTGGTGTCCCCCCACATTTCAAAATGAATTTGCCTGCGGCGCTAGCACGATTTATTTCTAAGTGAAGGGGTTGGCAGGTTGCACGCGGTTGCAAACCTCGCTAGCGCTGCACAACGAAAAATGGCGGTTAAATCCGCGTGCAAACTGCCCACCCCTCCACTTGAGAATACATTGTGCCCACTCACTAGCGCCGGAACCGCGCTAGCGCCGCGCAACAAAAAATGGCAACAACAATACAGAAAACTTTGTTAAAGCGAGCACCGCAGACACTACAGCGAGCACTAGAGTTAGCTGAAAGAGAAGCTGTAGTAGAACAAAGGATCGCAATACGTTTGCGTAATAGGAAAGCTCAGCGTTACAGAGACGATAGCTATGTGGAGCCGATGGAAGTAGATCTCGTTAGGAATAATCAAACGGCTAGAGACATGCATCAGAGGGTAGGCGAGATGAAGCACTTGGTAGCGAGCATGCAAAGTTTATGCACAACACAAGAGCAGAAACAACGCAACATGCCGACAAACACACGGACACAGACACAAACACAGTCACGACGCTACGCCACAAAATTCTAACACACCACGTAAACCGCCTAATGAATCGGACTGTAACAGGCGTCCACCGCTGTTTCGGCAGCAGACTCGTTTCGACGGACGACCGCAAAATCAAGTACAATTATGTTTCCGTTGTGGCAGAGAAGGTCATTTCGCACGTGATTGTCGGGTAGTTTTGCCGTCGAGAAACGCGGCGCGCCCGCTAGGCTGAAACATGAGGTGATGGAGGTCAGCCGCAGTCGCACACGCGCCGTGTGGCCGTGTTGCGATATTCGAGTAGGTGGGCAAAAACTGGTAGCATTAATCGATACAGGTGCTGAATGTTCGTTAGTCGATAAGTCAGTATGGAGGGGGTTACCTAATCACACAAGGGAAGCCGTGTGGCTATTAGCGTTTTACAGGTTTACAGATTCTGACGAAAACATGCTGCATAAACAATAATGGCACGATTAGCTGTTTCCTTAGAAATACAACACGCAAACACATAAATTTGCATTATAATACCGCATTAACGGTGGCACACTTACATCAAACGATAGAACAAACACGACCGAGACCAACAATGACAAACGACGCTACGTGCTGCGTCGCGGCCTCAGGGCTGACACGACAGACGACTATACAACAAAGCGGGAGAAAGCGGCTTTTTGTAGCGAGATTCGGCAAACTCATGACTTGCCGGTTAACGCACTTAACGCACAAACGACAGTTGATTACGCCTCGTTAGTGGCCCATGTCAC
>NW_014580944.1:0-1316 GCF_000485595.1 Priapulus caudatus
CAGTAGCAGTAGCAGTAACAGTAGTAGTAGTAGCAGCAGCAGTAGTAGCAGCAGCAGTAGTAGCAGCAGTAGTAGCAGCAGCAGTAGTAGCAGCAGTAGTAGCAGCAGCAGTAGTAGCAGCAGCAGTAGTAGTGCCTAGTCTCTCGGGGTCTAATTAATATAGCTGAACAAGATGCACGGCGTGTGTTAATGGCCTCATCTGTGTTACTGGCTCTGTTACATGCAATTCTGCTGCTGATGCTGGTGGTGGTGATGCTGCTGGTGGTGGTGGTGGTGGTGATGCTGCTGCTGCTGCTGCTGGTGGTGGTGGTAGTGGTGCTGCTGCTGCTGGTGGTGGTGATGCTGCTGCTGCTGGTGGTGGTGGTGGTGATGCTGCTGCTAGTGCTGCTGCTGCTGCTGGTGGTGGTGGTGGTGGTGGTGATGCTGGTGGTGGTGGTGATGCTGCTGCTGCTAGTGCTGCTGCTGTTGCTAATGATGATGATGATGCTGAGGAGGAGGAGGAGGAGGAGGAGTAGGAGGATGGATTGAGAGAGGAGGGGAAGGAGGATGCGAGTAATTGAAGCCCCCAAGCTCACCCCGCTAACACGCTAAACACGTTTCTGCAGAGGCAGCAATGAATTTTTAATTCCGCTATTATCAATCACTCTTATATGGCATCTGCTGCTGCTGCTGCTGCTACTGCTGCTGCTGTTGATGCTGCTACTGCTGCTGCTACTGCTGCTGCTGATGCTGATGCTGCTACTGCTGCTGCTGGTGCTGTTACTGCTGCTGCTGCTACTGCTGCTGCTGCTGCTACTGCTGCTGCTGATGCTGATGCTGCTACTGCTGCTGCTGCTGGTGCTGTTACTGCTGCTGCTGCTGCTGGTGGGGGTGGGGTGGTGCTGGTGCTGCTGGTGGTGCTGGTGGTGCTGCTGCTGCTGCTACTGCTGGTGCTGCTGCTGCTGCTGCTGCTGCTGCTGCTGGTGGTGGTGGTGGTGCTGGTGCTGCTGCTAGTACGATGTTGCTGCTGATGCTGGTGCTGCTGCTGCTGGTGGTGGTGGTAGTGGTAGTGGTGTTGCTGCTGCTGCTTCTCCTACTGTTGCTGCTGATGTGGTAATGGCAATGGAGCTGCAGCAGCAGCTGCGACTACACTGCTGCTGCACAGGCCGGAAGGCGGTAATGCGTCAGCGCTCTGTTTTCTTGTTCCGTTCGATCGGCGTCCTGGGTAACCGCAAGAGCGATGGTCGGGTGTAGGATGTGAGACGGCTACTTTAATATCGTCGCTATTGATGGTGATCAGTTTATGTATGTGTGTGTGTGTGTGTGTGTGTGTGTGT
>NW_014580944.1:5358-6803 GCF_000485595.1 Priapulus caudatus
GGAAGATGAGACAAGGGGAGCGGGGAACGAAGGGGGTAAATGGGAACATGAGCGGGGGAGAGGGGGAAGGGGAGGAGAGGGGAGCGGGGAACGAAGGGGATGAATGGGAACATGAGCGGGGGAGGGGAAGATGAGACAAGGGAGGGGGAACGAAGGGGATAAATGGGAACATGAGCGGGGGAAAGGGGGAAGATGAGACAAGGGGAGCGGGGAACGAAGGGGATAATCGGGAACCATGATGAGCTTGTGGGGGGAGGAGGTAACGGCGCCACGAATTTACATGATTTATCCTATTTAATTTACCTAATTAATTTGCCTATTTAATTTAGCTAATTAATTACTTAGTTAGGTATTCACGTACGTCCGTTCAATGTAACGCCGGTAACGTAACAGTAAGTTGACGCACACCTTTTTAATTAGATTAACTAATTAAAATCAACCCCACGCACCCGCTACCGACTCTACCGCTCTAGCTCCTATATAGAAAGTCGATCAATCATTCATTCATTCATACATCGCGTGCGTGCACAGTGTGCGTAGGTTGTCGCGAGTTAAAGAGGGAGAGAAATCTCTGCGAAATGCGGCTCGTTATTGATATAAACGGATGGATATGACTTGATAGATGTAATGAGGGAGTTATAGTGTATAATGTAGCGCGTGGGCACGCTACGGCGGGAGTTTTTTTTATTTCGCTGTGTAGTAGTTGCACCGTGCTAGGTCGCTTGTGATCCGATCGCGTTGGATTGGTGACACGGTTTATTTTACAACGGACTATTTGATTTTAATTGTCGTCGGTGTGCAATGATCCGTGTATCTTGTATTCGTATTTCACTCTCGCTCTTTCTCTCTCTCTCTCTCTCTCTCTCTCTCTACTCTCTCTCCTCTCTCTTTTCTTCTCTCTCTCTCTCTCTCTGTCTCTCTCTCTCTCTCTCTCTCTCTCTCTCTCTCTATCCTTTTCTTCTTCTTCTTCTATCGCTCTCTCTCTTCTATCCTCTCATGTCTTCCTCTTCTTCACTCTTTACCCTTCTCCCATGATTCTCTCTCTCTCTCTCTCTCTCTCTCTCCTCTCTCTTTCTCTTCTCTGTGTCTCTTCTCTCTTCGCCTTTCTCTCTTTCTTTCTCTCTTCTTTCTCTCATTTCTCTCTCTCCCCGCCATCTCTCACTGTCTGTTTGTCTGTCTATTTCTGTCTTGTTCGTTTTAGTTCTCTCTCTCTCCCCTCTCATTCACTCTCTCGCACGGGCGCTCTCTCCTTCCCCCTCTCCCCCCTCTCCTGTTTCTCACTCTCGCTTTGTCACGCTGTAACCTACTTAACAGAATGCCTGCATCTTGTGGGCTTCAGAGCAATAGCTCACCTATGCACTATACACACGCACACGCACGGACGCACGCACGCACGCACGCACGCACGCGCGCACGCACGCACGCACGCGCGCATACACTACACA
>NW_014580944.1:10280-13366 GCF_000485595.1 Priapulus caudatus
AAGGATGGGATGAGGTGGGAGGGGTGGAGTGGGATGAGGTGGGTAGTGGGATGAGGTGGGAGGGGTGGAGTGGGATGAAGTGGGAAGGATGGGATGAGGTGGGAGGGGTGGAGTGGGATGAGGTGGGTAGTGGGATGAGCTGGCGTGAGTGGTTTGATGAGTGGGGTGGAGGCTGGGTGGTGAGGTGGGATGGGGTGGGGTGGTGCGCTGGGTGGTGAGGTGGGATGGGGTGGGGTGGTGCGCTGGTGGAGGGAGGGTGGGCTGCGGCTACGAGCAGCGCGTGTGCTGCACGATGCAGCTGAAGCCGGTTGTTTTGCGTCTCTAGTTCTTTTTTCGCCCCTTGTCGCGGATGTGGACACGGTAAAGCATAGGTCAGGGCCTTCAGGCACGTGTGCAGTAGTATAGTCTCGTGGCGGTTAGCGTGCAGGAAAACACGCATTCCTGCGTGCGTGCGGCGAGAAAAATGTTCGCGGTTTGAAAAAAAAATTGATTAAAGCACTGAGCACTGCTGCCATCTGCTGGCTGCTGCTTCTGCTGCTTCTCGCTGCTGGCTCGCCTGTCGCTGCTGCTGCTGGCTGCTGCTGCTGCTGCTGCATGCTGCTGCTGCTGCTGCGGCTGGCTACTACTGCATCTGCTGCGCAGCTGCTGCTGCTACTACCTTGCATTCTGCTGCTGGCGCTAGCTACTAACTACTGGCATCTCTGCTGCTGCTGCTACACTACTATGCATCTGCTGCACTCTGCTGCTGCTGCTGCTGCTTGCTACTGCTACTGCATCTGCCGCTTGCCGTCCTTGCTACTGCATTCGGCCTGGCTGCCAGTCTGCATCTGCTGGCTGCAGCTGCTGCTGGCAGCTGCCTGCTGCTGCTGCCTCTGCTGGCTGCTCGCTCGCTGCTGCATTAACTGCTACTGCATCTGCTGCTTGCTGCTGCACCGCTACTGCTACTGCTCGCATCTCTCTGCCTCGCCTGCTGGCTGCTGCGCTGGCTCTGCCGGGCGTTTCTTATCTATTTCTGCTTCTGGCTTTCTTCTCAAAACGGAATTCATTGTACGGACTTGTTTTTCCATTAAAAATTAATTGATTCTCGGGCGTACGCGGCCCGGTCCTTAGGCCACGCGACCGCCATATCTACACGTAAACTGTCAATAGAACCCCCCCCCCCTCTACAAGCTGCCTCACGCTTGCGTTTGCCCGCCAAACGCGTTTGATGGTAATAGGTATTTCATCTGTGGGGATGGAGGAGAGAAGGGGAGCGGTGGGGAGGGCGGTAGGGGGAGAGGCCAGGGCGAGATGGAGAGGGGGCGGGGGAGAAGAGGGGAGGAGGGAGGAGGGCGAGAGAGGTGGAGGGAGAGGGAGGGTGGGGGGGCGGGGAGAGGCCAGAGACGAGATGGAGAGGGGGAGGGGAGAGGGAGGAGGGAGCGAAGAGGGAGAAGGGAGAAGGGAGGGCGGGAGGGGGAGAGGCCGGGGAGAAGATGGCAGAGGGGTTGGGGGAGAGGATGATGGAGGGAGGATGGGAGGCCCACGGAGGATCGGTGGGGGCCCCCGGGGGGGCGAGAGAGGCGAGGGAAGGGGAGGGTGGGAGGGCGGAGAGTATGAGCAGGACGAGAGGAGGAGGAAGGAGGGAGAGAGGAACAGGGGAAGGAGGCGAGAGAGGGAGGGGGGAAGGGAGGGCGGGAGGCGAGGGAGAGGCCTAGGCGAGATGGAGGAGGGGTAGGGTGAGAGGAGAGGGGAGGAGGGAGAGGGCGAGAGAGGAATGAGGAGAAGGGGAGGGTTGGAGGGCGGAAGGCGAGAGATGGAGGATGCGGGGAGGGGGAAGAGAGGGGAGGAGGGCGAGAAGAGGGAAGGGGAGACAGGGAGGGTGGCAGGCCGAGCTAGATGAAGGACGCAGGGCGAGAATGGAGGTGTGAGGGGAGAGAGGGGAGGGAGAGAGGAGAGCCGGGCGCGGGGGGAGATGGAGGATGGAGAGAGGCCAGGGGGAGATGGAGGAGGGGAAGAGTGGCGGGGGAAGGAGGGAGGAGGCTATGTTTTCTTGTGCGAATCCTTATTAAGACGTAACGCGATGCGTGGAATACGGATAGAACGCGCGCCGGCGTCGCCGCCGCGTGACTAGTTCAGTAGGTAGATTTCGCGGGCACGGGTGGGGCCGTCTATAGCGCGCAGTCACTCCCGCTAGCGATGTAAGCAGGGTTTTTTACAAACATTTGCCGTTGTCGTCACGTTGGGGAAGAAAGAGGAAGGAGGGGAGGGGGAAGGAGAGAGGGAGAGAGGAGGAGGAGGAGGAGGGAGAGAGTAGGGGAGGAAGGAGAAGGGAGAGGAGGGGAGGATGGAGAGGATGGGAGGAGGAGAGGAGAGGAGAGAGAGAGAGGAGGAGGGACAGGAGGTAGTGGATGAGGGAGAGGAGGAGGCAGAGGGAGTAGGAGGTAGGGGAGAGGGAGAGGAGAGGGGCAGAAGGGAGAGGCGGAGAGGAGGGAGGAGGAGAGAGGGAGAGGAGGTAGAGAGGAGAGGGGGGAAGGAGAGAGAGGAGAGAGGAGGAGAGTGAGGAGAGGGAGAGGAGGTAGGGGGAAGAGGGGCAGTGAGGAGAGGAGGAGAAGATGAGGAGAGGAGGGGGAGGTAGGGGAGGAGGGAGAGGAGGTAGGGGAAGAGGGGCAGGAGGGATAGGAGGAGGAAGATGAGGGAGAGGAGGGGGAGAAGAGAGAGGAGGAGGATGAGGAGGAGGAGGAGGAGGGGATGAGGAGGGAAAGGAGGTAGGGGAGGAGGGAGAGGAGGAGGAGGTGAGGGAGGAGGGTAGGGGAGGAGGGGGAGGAGGGAGAGAAGGAGGAAGATGAGGGAGAGGCGGGAGAAGAGGGTGAGGAGGAGGAGGAGGAGGAAGGAGGGAGAGGAGGTGTGGGGGAAGAAAGACGAGGGGGAGGAGTGGGAGGAGGGGGAGCAGGGAGAAATGCGACAATAGTATATAATCGTTGTCAGAGGTTTAGCTCTAGAGACATGTGAAGCATTTTATACCGTAAGCGAGTATTTATGAAGCCCGTGAGATTTTGTTGACGCGCACGCTCTATTTTTCTTGCTCTTTGTGTCTCTCTCTCTCTCTC
>NW_014580945.1:0-3880 GCF_000485595.1 Priapulus caudatus
ATGCCGTTCAAATGCTCATCTGCAACACATAAGCACACCGCACGCCCGCCCTGTGTACGAACAACATGAATAAGAGAGTTATGTAGCGTCGTAGCCATGCCCTAGCCCCCTACCACCCCCAACCCATCAAACCACGTCCCCATAACGACCCACCCTCGTCCTACCCACGCCTTCCTACCCACGATTCTCTCTCCCTCTCCTTTCTATTTTGCTCTATGTCACGCGCGCTCTATCTCTCCCCCTCTCTCTCTCTCTCACGTCTCCCGTTCTCTTCTCGTCTCTCTCTCTCTTCTCTCTACTTCTCTCTCTCTCTCTCTCTCTCTCTTCTCTCTGCCTTTTCCCTTCCTCCTCTCTCTCTCTCTCTCCTCTCTCTTCTCTCTCTCTCTCTCTCTCTCTCTCTCTCTCTCTCTGGCTGTCTCTTTCTCTTTCACTCGTTGTCTATCTCTCTCTATCTCTCTCTGTCTCTGCTCTTGCTCTCTCGTCCCCCCCTCTCTCTCTCCCTCCTCTCTCTCCCTCTCTTTCTTCTCTCTCTCTCTCTCTGCTCTCTCTCCTCCTCGGCTCCTCTCTCTGTCCCCTCTCCTCTCTCTCTCTCTGCTGTCTGCTCTCTCCTCCCTCTCGCACTTTCGCTCTCCCCCCAATCTCCTCTCTCTCTCCGTCTGTCCGTCCCTATCTCTGTGGCTGTTTCACTCTCCCGGGGTCATCCTCTCGCTTACTCTCTCTCCCGCTCACTCACTTCCTCTCCCTTTCACTCTCTTATCCATTCTCTCTCAGCTCATCAAAACACATTCGCCCCTCTACTATGTGCACCTGAACACTGAACATCACCTTCCCTTATAAAGGTTACATACAGCGCCATACATATTTACATATTACTCCTGATATTACCTAAAGCTTAATATAATACCTAGCAGGTAGTATTATTAGCTTTTGATATTACATAGGTACAGCTCCGTAATTATTTTCGACAAGCAAGACAGTCGGAGAGAAAAAACACACAGTAATTGTAAAACACCCGCATGTACCGTCTACGCAACACGGAGCAACACTACCGTGTGATCGCCACACCGGACACGCACACGACACATCGACCGTTTCACGCACACACACACCACACCACACCGCGTACCAACACACAACGCAGCGTACACACACGGCACCACACGGACCAAACAGCACGACGCACACAACACGCACGCACGCGCACGCACGCTGACGCACGCACGCACGACGCACAGCGGACGCACGCACGCATCACCCAACGCACGCACGCAAGCGCACCCACACACTACACACACACACACACACACACACACCACGCACGCACAACACACGCGCGCGCAACCAGCACGTCACACGCGACGCACGCACTAAAACGCACGCAACGGTGCGCACGCACATGCACACACAACACACACACACACAGCACACCCACAACACACAGCACACACACACACACACACACACACACGCATGCACGCGCACACGCACTTACTCATGCGAGCGGCCACGCTCACATACACACACGCACCTACACGCGCACGCACTCACGCACGCAGGCTCTCACACACGCGTATATGCAATATTTCCCGTTTTCCCATCCTGTACGAGCGATCTTCCATTTCCGAACACAGAGACCCATAGACTGACGCCTGCCTGCATTTTGGGTATCGCTACCAAGTTCGGGTACATATTGCCGCAGTGCGCGACGACGTGTTACGTCAGTCTAAGCAAACTATGCGCAACAAAATCGGTGAACGTGTTATTACCAGGGGCAGGGATAATTAACAGGTAAATAATAGGCAAATACCCGCACAGCGATTTACCTGCGCGGTCTGGTTGTACCTGTTCCACTGCATATCAATTGCTTGTTCTGTTTGCCAGAGATTTTGAGCAGCAGGGCGTGGGAAGGGGAGGGGTGCGGTTTCATAGGGAGGTGGCGAATCCCAGCAATTATAAATCGACTCAAAAAAGGCCCGAGTTAAAGGTCAAAGGATCAAAGAGTTAGGGTCAAAGGTCAATGCGCCTAGCTGTCTACAGATTCAGGACGCACCAGCTTTAAAGTCAAGTGTCTTTTTCTACACGCAAAAAAACTGTTCGTTATAGATAGACGTCTGTTCTATAGCAGTTGTTCGTTAACACATCCTTTAGCTGACTACAGCTCCTAATTTATTGATTTATTATAGCAACGAAGTATTAATGTCTGTTACGAAACTAGGAAAGTCATTAATGTCATGAAGTATTATAGCGGTCAAATATCAATGTCATAAAATAAATCCGTCGGATTTTACGATATCACTAAAAGTCACTTTATTTTGCGTTTAATCTGTCTAATTAACCGCTAGCACCTGCTATCACATAGACCTAGACCTAGACCTAGACCTAGACCTAGTTTTCTCTGTCAAGCTGAACGACTTTCTCGGGGGTTTATCTTAAATTCGTGTAGCGTAAAGCTGGGTTTACACAACTAAACCAACCGGCAGTAAAAACGCAAAAGTTGCGCGACCAACCGATCGATAGCAACTAGTTCGGAGATTAGAACATGTTCTATTTTCGCCAACTCGGAATTGCCGAATCGCGAAATTGGTCCAACTCAGCAATTCGTCAACATAAAGTCGGTAGTGCAAATCCAGCTTTAGCGATAAAGGTCGAGAGCACAAACACAGTTCTAGTGACTCAATCACGGTCAGCTAACCTCAGACCTCACTGCTCTTATCGTATAGGGAAATAAACATTCTCTGTCGAAAAGCGAATAATGTTCGTGCCAAAAAAGCCGCAACTCCACATTTAAAAAAATAAGAATAAAAAAAAAAAAAATATCGTCATTAAAAATATCATTTCTGTCATCATTCATCATTTTGACTCGTACAGATGACCTATAATACGGTTACTTTCATTCCTTTACACGAGGTATTGTGTTATCGACATAACGTTGCGTAAAAAGAAAATTGTATTCTAACGGCACATCCGTTCGAGGTAAAATACTAGCCACATCATTTGTAAATCGCTTTGCCACTTCGCCTATACACAAGCACACGCTTCTAGCCAAGCGTTGCTTTCGTTTAAATTTGAGGAACGTAATCAATAATGGAAGTCTCGCTCACGCTCGATGTAATATCATAGCATGTGTAAAATATATAAAATGTAAAATTTATAATAAAATGTATATATGTAAATTGTAATCCCATCCTCACAGTTCTCGCTCTAATCTACAACACTAGCTATACGGGTCGCCCTCGTTACATATGTATATGTGTATTTATGTATATATATATATAATTAATAATTATATCAGGAGTAGATAATAGGGAATAATATGATCCTAATATATATATAATAAATATCTATATATCTGATAATAACCTGATCATATATATATATATATATATATATATTATATATATTATATATTTATGTAAAGAAAGATTTATTGAATAATTTAGGCATATTAAAACCATTACCATAATTGCACAGAATCTGATTTCATAATCATCGATTATAGAATTGCAGCCATTGCTGTTTATGTGGAAGATGCTGTAATTGTGATCATGAGTAATAAACGTGAACCCGGTACAACAGCATAATAACACTAATGTTTATGTTTATCACAGATTCTTGGTTCCGGGTCAGATATATTATATATATTATAATATATACTAGAAAATTATTCTATGTTGTCAAATCAGTTGTTTGCGAAATGCCAGCAACATTGTTTACAAAGCGATTCGCATCTGACGCAACGAATATGACTTTTCCTATTCCTAGCTAGGAGTTACATTAGTTATATATCCGTTTATATATATAGTTTGTTATACATTTGTTAATATATTCTTATATTATTCGTTATATATTAGAAATACATTTTGTAAATGACACAGAGACA
>NW_014580945.1:5893-7225 GCF_000485595.1 Priapulus caudatus
ACACACACACGCACGCACGCACACACACACACACACACGCGCACGCACGCACGCACGCACGCACACGCACACACGCACGCGCACGCGCGCGCACACACACACGCGCGCGCACACACACACGCACGCGCACACACACACGTACGCACACACACGCACGCACGCGCACACACGCACACGCGCGCACGCACGCGCACACGCACGCACGCGCACACACACACACGCACGCACGCACGCACGCACACACACACAGCATCGATATAATACAGCGCGATGTTATAATAGCAATTATATTATATAGCTCACATTCGCCACACAGGCGTGGAAATGAACATTATTGGAGTGCATGTTGAACTTTATTTACGCCACTCCTGTGAGATACAGTACTCCCAGATCAAACACTAGTACCATCCCATATTCTCCACTCTGGATGGTCACAGCCGGGCAGATTGGCTGGAAAATGTCGAGTTTTGGATTTAGAATTCAACTAATTTACATATACAGTCAAGCGTCTTAGCTCAGGCAAAGTTAGGGTAAGGTAAGACCCTAACCTCAATATTAACATTCACCCAATCCCTAATCCTAACCCTAACTCTAACCCCATACCTAATCCTAACACTAGCTCTAACCACTACCTCATCCTAACCCTAACTCTAACCCCATCCCTAATCCTAACCCTAGCTCTAACCACTACCCAATCCTAACCCTAGCTCTAACCCCATCCCTAGTCCTGACCCTAACCCCATATATACCCCCACCCTAAATCTAATCCACCCCTAACCCTAACCCTATCTCTAACCCCCACCCTAACTCTAACACCAACCCTAATCCTGGCCAGAACTCGAACACCAATCCTAACCCTAACTCTAACTCAACCCCCTAAGCTGAACTCTAATACCAATTCTAATACTAACCTTAAGCCTAATCCTAATCCTAACCCATAACCACAACCATACCTCTAATCGCAACCCTAGCCATCAACACCGGCCCCCGTACATCTGCACGGAAACTATAACACCTTCACTTTCTCAAGTCCGGCTTCCTGGCAGACGCCTGGTTACAATGCGCTAGGTCGATGGCGATGCCATTAAAATGTAAAGTGACTGTTGCGCTGCACCTTATCAAGGATTAGGCTAAGTGTTTCACGCGTTGAGATTGTGAAACTTCGTCGGAAATTCGTACGAAACTGTAATCGATGCAAGTGAAAAGCTCCATTATAGGCGTTGTAGATGTAATAACAGAAAGTCGAGGAAGGGGCGCAATGCCGTCGTAGATCTCTGTCACTTTCTCTCTCTCTCTCTCTCTCTCTCTCTCTCTCTCTCTCTCTCTCTCTCT
>NW_014580945.1:11154-13364 GCF_000485595.1 Priapulus caudatus
ATCACAGGCACTTGAAGCGTTTCAATAAAATATAATGCTAACTAAATACGAAATCTATTTACTACCAACTTCTTAATGTTTCTATACTCTCTTTCACCTATTATTGCCGACAGTTTCCTGTAAATTCCGTCCAAATCCTACGTGCAACGCTACCAAAATCCTACGCTGCCAGCCGCCATTGCTTTCGCGGCTCCACTGTTGCACGCTTACACTAATATATATAATAGTGTACAGTGTATAGTGTATAGGGTATAGTGTATAGTGTACAGTGTATAGTGTATATATTACACTATATATATATTGGTGTAAGAACATTAGAACATTAGAGTAGAAACATTAAGAAGTTGGTAGTAAATAGATTTCGTATTTAGTTAGCATTATATTTTATTGAAACGCTTCAAGTGCCTGTGGGTAGACAGGTAGACAGGGAGGCATGAATGCAAGCAGGCACGCAGGAAGGCAGGCAAACAGACACCGAGACATGAACTGATTAAATGCTAATAAAGTTTATCTCAGTTCGATCTAAATTAAGGTAAAATAACGACGAAAATTTCGTCAGTGTAAGTTATTTTTACCTTAATTTCGATCTAATTAAGATAAACTTTATTAGCATGTGAACTATAGAGATCCGATGAAATTATATCAGATTAGGTATATATATTGGGAAGTTATATAAACGGTGCGTCAGCGGTAGTGTAACGTGACGGTAGTGGGGGTCACACCAGGTCGGTATGTGGTATATAATATGTGTATGTATATGCTATTATTATTTAATTATTTATTATTAACTATATATACACGCGCGCGCATTCGCAATATAATCGAAGGTGGAGCTTGCTAGTTGTTAACGAACAAGTTTCTAAACACACACGCGCCCGCGTGCACGCATGCATGCACACACACCATCTCCTACACATCTAAGTCTAAGCATACCCCCCACTCGCTGTACTATCGGTCCCACACACCCGATGCACTATCCCTTCCCCCCAAATATAAACTCCGCGCCCTCTCTCCCCACACACTTACTACATATGACGCTCTCCCGAAATGCACTGCCCTACGCTCTCCCCTACGCCCTTCCCCTACGCCCTTCCCCTATACGCCCCCCGCTAGGCCTATATCTGCAACTCTCTGAATCATAATCATTATAATATGAAATGTTTCGCGTCGTACATCGCCGGCAGACTCTGACCACGTTGTCTACGCCCACACCGCGGCCACCGCGGCCACCGCTGCCGCTGCTGCTGACGCTGCCGCCGCGGACGCTGACGCTGCCATCACCGCGGCCACAGCGGCCACCGCGGCCACCGCTGACGCTGACGCTACCACTGTCGCTGCTGCTGCTGACGCTGCTGCTGCTGCTGACGCTGCTGCTGCTGCTGACGCTGCTGCTGCTGCTGACGCTGCTGCTGCTGCTGACGCTGCTGCTGCTACTGACGCTGCTGCTGCTGCTGACGCTGCTAACGCTGCTGCTGCTGCTGCTGACGCTGCTGACGCTGCTCCCGCCGCTGCTGACGCTGCCGCCGCCGCCGCCGCTGCTGACGCTGCCACCGCCGCCGCTGCTGACGCTACTGATAACGCTGCCGCCGCGGCCAACGGGAGACAAAATAACACAATTACCGTATATGCTGCAATTATGCGTACACTCATACACGCACACATACCCACACACGCGCACGTACACATACTCCCCCGCACACAGAGATAAACAGGCATGTCAACACGCACACCTTAGGTTAGTAAGAAGCCAACGCAGGCGCAAATCACACACGCACACACACACACACCACGACACCACCACACATACCCACACCGCGCACGTACACATATCCTCCCCCGCACAAGAGATAACAGCAGGCATGTCAACACGCACCCTTAGGTAGAGCACACACGCACCGCACGCACACACACCACACACGCACGCCGCGACGGCACACGAGCGGGCGCAGCACTACAACACACAACGCACACACACACACACACACACACACACATACCCACACACGCGCACGTACACATACTCCCCCGCGCACAGAGATAAACAGGCATGTCAACACGCACACCTTAGGTAGAAGCACACACGCACGCGCACGCACACACACACACGCGCACGCACGCACGCACGCACGCACGCGCGCACGCACGCGCGCGCACACACACACACACACACGCACACACACGCACACTCACACGTATACACACGCACACGC
>NW_014580946.1:0-7027 GCF_000485595.1 Priapulus caudatus
AAAGGTGGAAAGATAAAGGCGATATACGGAAGCATGGAGGCGCGACGCGGGCGAGAATTGAACTTAGGAGAGAGAGGGCGCGGAGAGAGAGAGAGGGGGGGGGTGGAGAGAAGGTATGCGGCGGCTACGGGGGGGATTTCTTCTTTACAAACTAGCTACGTGATGATGTGTCAAGATCCTGCGTTTATTAAATGTCACATTAGAGCACGCTAACTCGCTTGAACCTTCGCAGTATCTATCGTCTATTTTCAGACGAATATCGATTTTTATATACAGTCATGTGCAGCGCAATTCTTTTTCCTAACGCGAGCCATCTGAAAGGATCGCACATTCGCGTCGCTGTATCTATCCTTCGCGTTTTGTTTCACACTCGGTCCCCGTCTGTCTCGTAAAGGGCAACCGGCGGCCCCGTGTTCCCGCCCGCAAACAACCTGTTTTTTAGAGTGCATACAACAGACGACAGCAGAATTTAGAGAGGTTTTTGGCTCGGCGTTGCTCATGGGTTGGTATGTGTTAGGTTGGCATGGCTTCCTCGCGCGCCAGGTGATGCTGCTGCTGCTGCTGCGCTGCGACGGAGGATGCGGCACGGGTCAATGAACTCCTCGTCTCTCTCGCTGTCGCTCTCTCCCTCTGTCTCTTCCCCGCTCTCGTTGTCTGTCTCTGTTTTCGTTGCTCTCTCCGCTCCATTTCTCTCTTGGTGTGTCTACCTCTCGCATTGCTCTCTGTCGCGTGTCTTCCTCTCTTCTATTTCTGCTCGCTTCTGTGTCTCTGTCTCCCTCGCTCTCGCCTCTCGCTTGTCTCTCTCTCTTCTCTCTCTCTCTCTCGTCTCTCTCTCTCTCTCTCTCCTCTCTCTCTCGCTCTCTCTCTCTCTCTCTCTCTCTGTGTGTGTGTGGCGTGCGTGGTGCGTGCGTTGCGCGTGCGTGTTTGTGTTTGTGTGTTTGGTGCTGCGTTGGTCTGCGTGCGTGCGTGCGTGCTGTGCGTGGCTGTGGTGTGGGTTGTGTGTTGTGTGTGTGTGTGTGTGTGTGTGTGTGTGTGTGGTGTGTTGGTTTGGTGTCTCTCTCTCTCTCTCTCGCGCTATCTCTCTGTCGATTTTCTTATCTTTAACCGATCATGTCTTTGTCGCTCTCGCATCCCCTCCATCTAGCCACCTTATAGGGTGCGTGTCTTCCATCTACCTATATGCGTGCGTGCGACTGAGTATGAGACGCGCGCGTGTATGCGTACATGCGCGCATGACCGATATTTGAACTCCCTGCTATGCAAGCAATCCATGCATACAAGAGGAATACAGCACAACGTGACAGATGATTGCAACCACATAAAACCTTCGCAGCTGCCTCGCTGGATGGCGCATTTACAATTCGTACCTAATGCCGTGTTCTCGGCTAGCCAACGCATTGCTCATCAAGTAGAAAGAGTTTCGGGGTACGGTTCACGTTAAGGTTAGGAGGTTGACGGGTACCGACTTTTGCTCCCTAACTCTAACGACAATCTCTTGTTTGTTGTTGATTATTGGCTCTTAGAGCGTAGCCATACATTAATCACTTCTTACACCTGCACTCTTGCAGCCGGGCCTTATATAACCGCGGTTGCCGTGCACAATCGCGCGCGCACGTTGGCCTGCGAACACGCACGCACGCAAAACCACAGGGACGCACGCAAGCGTGCATGTCCAAGGTGGTACACGCACCCGTGCATCACCCACCCAACCATATGCACGCACGCACGCACGCACGCACGCACGCACGTACGTACGCACACACACACACATACGCACGCACGCACGCACGCACACACACACACACACACACACACACACACACACACACACACACACACACACACACACACACACACACACACACACACCNAATATTATCCACAGACAATTTCTCGGTGTTGTATTTACTTCGACATGGTGGCTGGCCGCCTGTTTCTTCGTAGTCCTGTCTTGCTAACCCAGACTAGTCGTGGTCGCCGTTTCTTAATACAAAGTAATATTCTAATAAATTTTCTGCGTCCGCATTTTCCCCAGTGGCTGTCATTTGACACTGCCACTTATATTACTTATATCCGCTTCTATTATAACTTCGAGTTCCTCGCGTTAATGCCCCGGAATACAACCACAAAAAAAAAGCGGCAAACGAAAAAAAAATACACAATTACGTCGTAGATTTAATAGATTGATGCTTCAAGCCGCAAACACCACACCACGCCACCCAGCGATGACAATCAATACAGATTCAAAACATAATGCAGCAAAAATGCGTCGGTGTGTGGCTCGCTCCCAAACCTCTTTAAAATTGCTATCTGGGTGTAATCAGACCGTCTCTCCTTGCCTCTTTTCCATCGCCCTTTTTCATTAGAATGCAAGCATGTGTGTGTGTGTGTGTGTGTGTGTGTGTGTGTGTGTGTGTGTGTGTGTGTGTGTGTGTGTGTGTGTGTGTGTGTGTGTGTGTTCGCGCGTGCGTGTGTGTGTGCTTATGTGTCGATAGGTTAGTACTCCTACTACTTCACGCAATCATCTAGATCTGTCGTGGATTAGAGTTTCCCGCCAGTAACACTGCTGTCGAGCGGCGAGCGTGAAGCGCGAGGCGACCCTACTGTGACCCCACTGTGACCCCGCAGTGACCCCGCCCTGACCTCGCCGTGTCCCCGCCGTGACCTCGCCGGGACCTCACCGTGAACCACCAGTGACTCCGCAGCGTCCCGTGCCATGTCCCCGCTGGGACCCCGCCGTGACCTCGCCGTGTCCCCGCCGTGACCTCGCCGTGACCTCACCGTGAACCACCAGTGAACCCGCGATGTACCAGCCATGGAGAATGCCGCGCGTGTGGAATGCATGCGGGCTTTCTGGCTTTGACCCGGGTAGGCGCGGGAGATGCTAACCGCCTCGATCCATCCACTCACTGCCCGCCGACCCCCTCTGAAGGAAACTTATCAGAAATGGAGAAAGAAAGGGAGAGCGTGAGAGAGCGAGAGACTGAGAGGCAAAGCGAGATAAGAGATACCCGATTTATTGAAAGAGAACGAAATAAGCAAAGAAAGAAAGGTGGAAAGAGGGAAAGCAGGAAAGAAGAAATTATAGAAATAATCAAAGCAGGATAAAAGAAGAGAGAGAAGATAGAAGGGGAAGGAGATAGAGGTCGTGGTTATACAGGACAGCAGCGGCGACGACGAGGAGGACGACGACGACGACGACGATGATGATGATTATGACAACGACGACAATAAAGATGATGATGATGACGACGACGATGTCGCTGCCCCGCATCCGTCTTCCTGAAATGAGAAACCGATGAACAACGGGGAGGGGGAGTGTTGGGGTGCGGGCTGCCGGGTGAAACACCAGCAGCCCGTGTGCGGACGGGACCCGGTCGGCTGGCGGTCGTCCGTGTCGCCTGCCGCTGCGGCGATGAGGCAGCGCCGATGACGCCAGCTTCATTAAGCGTAATGTGAATGATTCATCGGCGTCTTCGGTTGCTGCGTTTACGACAAGTCAGGGATCCGGGTATAGGGGAACGCAGGGGCTCGCTGCACGGATGCATGTATCCGGCTGTGTGTGTGTGCGTGCGTGCGTGCGTGCCTGCGCGCGCGCGCGTGTGTGTGCGTGCGTGTGTGCGTGTGCGTGTGCGTGTGCGTGTGCGTGGCGCGCGCGTGTGCGTGTGCGTGCGCGGCGCGCCGCATGTGCGTGTGTGTGTGCGTGCGTGCGTCGTGCGTGCGTGCGTGTTCGTGCGTGGTGTGGTACGCATGCGCGTGTGTGTGTCATGTGTAAGTAGGTTAGACACACCATATTCAATGGCAGTGACCTGGTAGTCGGTGATGGGATTGGATGACATGGGCCGACTGGCTGTGATGGCGGACCGAGCATATTAGACCACCAGTTACTATGATAACTTCGTATAGCCCGCATAGCCACGATGTGCAAATACACACATATACACAATATATACACAATATACACATATAACACATATAACACATATATACACATAGACACATATATACACATGAATACACCATATATACACATATACACATATATACACATATACTACACATATCCACATCGTATCAGGACAAATACCCCCCGGACAATCACCACCGACAATACCCCCGGACAATTACCCCCACGGACATTACCCCCACCTGCCATTACCCCCAGCCATTCACGGCCCCCGGACATTTACCCCCCCGGACAATTACCCCCCGGACAATTTAATCCGGCGCCGGACAATTACCCCCGGACATTTTACCCCCCGGACAATTACCCCCGGACAAATTACCCCCCGACATTTACCCCCCGGACAGATTCACCCACTCGACATTTAGCATCACCCGCGACAATTACCCCCCGACAATTACCCCCCGACATTTACCCCCGGAAATTACACCCGCCCGGACATTTACCCCCCGCACAATTACCCCCGGAACAATTCCGCCCGGACAAATTACCCCACCATGCCATTACGTCACCCATGCCATTCCACCCACCCCCGGACAAATCACCCTCCGGAACAATTAGCCCCCCGCGGAATTTACCCCCCGGACAATTACCTCCCGGCGGACATTTACCCCCCCGGACAATTACACCCGCCGGACAATTACCCCGCCGGACAATTACCCCATGCCATTACCCCAATGCCATTCACGGCCCCCGGACAATCACCCTCCGGACATTACATTATCCGGATATTTACCTCCCGGACCAAGTTCGCTCCCGACAATTACCCCCCGCGGACAATTACCCGCATGCCATTTACCCCCATGCATTCACTTCCCCCGACATCACCCTGCGCGGACAATTCACCCCCCGGACATTACCCCGGCACAATTACCCCCCGGACATTTCTACCGCCCGGACAAGTTACCCCCCGGACAATTACCCCCCCGGACAATACCTCCATGCCATTTACCCACCCACTCGCCATTCACCCCCCGAACAATCACCCACTCCGGACAATTACGCCCCCGGATATTTACGCCCCGGACAATTACCTGACCCCCGGACATTTACCCCCCAGAAAAAATTACCCCGACATCTTACCCCCCGGACATTTACCCCCCGGACAATCACCACTCCGGACAATTACCCCCCGTGACCAATTACCCCCCGACAATTTATCCCCCGGACATGCGTGCGTGCGTGCGTCTGTGTGCGTGTGCAAAGGTACAACGTGTGTGCCCGGTACAGCCGTGTGTGCCATGTATGTGCGTGCGTGGCGTGTGTACGTACACCGTGCGTGCGTGCGTGCGTGTGCTGTATCGAACACTATCAGGCATCTGCTTGCTGCCAAACCCGTTTAAACTGCGCATGTGCGCATATGACTGTCAATGTTTTGGAATAAACATGACAATCGGCTATTGTCCGGGGGTAATTGTCGGGGGGTAAATGTCCCGGGGATCGGGCGGGGGAAACGTCCGGGGGGGATGTCCGGGGTGAATGGCCTGGGGAATATGCATGGGGGTAATTGTGCCGGGGGCTAACGTGTCGTGGGTAATTGTCCGGGGTCCAATGTCCGGGGGTAAATGTCCGGGAGGGTCATGTCCGGGGGTAATTTGTCTGGGGGTAAGTTGTCCGGGGGGTACAACGTGCCGGGGTGATTGGCGCGGGAGATGAATGGCATGGAGGGGTAAGATGGCATGGGGGTAATTAGTCGCGGGGGGTAAAATGTCGCGGGGGGTAATTGTCCAGGGGGGTAAACGTGCCGGGGGGTGATTGTCCGGGGGTGAATGGGCATGGGGGTAAATGGCATGGGGGTAAAACATTGTCCGGGGAGTACATGTCGCGGGGTAATTGTCGCGGCGGTAAAATGTCCGGGGGGTAATGTTCGCGGGGGTAATGTCCGGGGTACAATGTCCGCGGGTAAAATGTCCGGGTAATTGTGTGGGGGTAATTGTCCGGGGGGTAAACTGTCGGCGCGGGGGTGATTGTCCCGGGGGGTGAATGGCATGGGGGTAAATGGCATGGGGGTAATTGTCCGTGGGTCAAAAATGTCCCGGGGTAATTGTCGGGGGGTAAATGGCATGGGGGTGAATTTTCCGGGGGTAAATTCCGGCGGGTAATTGTACCGCGGGTAAAGGATCGCGGGTAAATGTCCGGGGGGTAAATGTCCGGGGGGTATAATGTCGGGGGGTAAATGTCCGGGGTAATGTCCGGGGGGTAATTGTCCGGGGGGTTCAATGTCCCGGGGGGTAACCTTCCGCGGTAAATGTCCAGGGGGTGAATGGCATGGGGGTTAAATGGCATGGGGGGTAATTGTCGCGGGGTAATTTGTCGCGGAGGGTAATGTACCGGGGGGTGATTGTCCGGGGGGATATTTGTCCTGACACCATACACATATATAGACACATATAATACACATATATACACATCATACACATATACTTTAACACATATATACACATATACACATATATACACATATCAGGAGTAGATAATAGGGAATCCCTATTATCTACTCCTGACACATATATATATACACATATACACATATATACACATATATACATACACATATATGCACGTATTGCGTTTTAAGGATTGTTTCAAGACCACCTTCCACTTCCTTCGCATGATTAGTCCCACTCAAGTGGGGTCTACTCTGCCACTGTGGCGGGCAAAACCTGGGGCGGCCTAGCCCGCAACACCGTAGTGCCGGTCGAGGCCCATAGGCCGCGAGATTGCGTCAGGAAAGGCATCCGGCCGTAAAAAAACTAGCCGAATCCTATAATGAGACGGACACAAAATGGATTGCTTCAAGACGATCACTAGAAGCATATGTAGCGATATATGCATTGGATACTGTAGGAGCGCGTGCGTGCTTGCGTGCGTGCGTGCGTGCTTGCGTGCGCTCACGTACGTTGTATCAATGTCGCCACGCGTACGTATTAAATACTCTTGCTCTCTTAGGAGTGCGCCCGCTCTCGCGTCCATTAGCAGAAGCGAGAGCAAATACAACACTCGTGTACATTCCTTTCTAACCGGGCGCTCAAATATCATCTTATTCATCAGCGCTGTTAACGC
>NW_014580946.1:7037-8537 GCF_000485595.1 Priapulus caudatus
AAGAGAGAGAGAGAGAGAGAGAGAAAGAAAGAGAGAGAGAGAGAGAGGAGGAGGGGGAGAAGAGAGAGCGAGAAAGAGAGGAGGAGCGATAGACAGCGCGAGAGAGTGAGAGAGAGAGAGAAAGCGAAACAGCGCGCGAGAATGATACAGCATTTCGATATATTTCTTACGCAAGATCTCTACCCCAGAGAGAAACAGAGAGACACAGAGAGAGGGGAGGCAATTGTATGTGCTGGGTAACGTACGATTTTGATACATGCATGCGTATACCTACCTATACAGCTATTGATCTCTCGTGCGCCGGAATCGGTAATTTCTGCTGCTGGAGTGTGCACCTGGTCTCCCCACGCGGAGCCCATGCTCTGGCCGTCAATCACCGACCAAGTTTTGCCCGCATTGTTAAGTGCATGTATTAAAGCTCATGGAAGCAGCACAGGTGCACTGTGAGGGTGAAGGCGACCGTGTGTGCACGCGAAGAGAAACCAGTAGTCATCGATACCTTCATTATTCTGTTAGAGGATAGCTACTGGAAGTATGTATAAAGGATTTTCGTGGCAATTAAGCCGTAGAATATTACCTAGTTGGTTTAACTCTACGGTATTGCGTCCAGGGGTAACTCTACAGTTCTACGAACGTTGATTTATCCTACAATACCACACAAGTGGTTTGACTATACATTACTACTTTCACTACCGTCTGTGTGGCTTAACCCTACAGTACTGCCTCCATGCGTTAATAATATACTAATAATATATAACTCTACACTACGATGACACCATGTAGAATATTTCCTCCATTGTCAACGCGGCGCCATCACCTTCATGGATAGTTTAAGGGTTTATCCCTCATCTTCAGGGCCAGCTAGCCAATCGACCTATATAGTATATATATATATAGTATAAAGTAAGCTATATATATATGAGCAGGAGAGAGGGAGAGAGAGAGAGAGAGAGAAAGAGAGAGAGAAGAGGGGGTGATGTGATGTTACGATAAAGGGCTGAAATCTCTCTGCGTCATTGGAACCATCATTGTTGATTGCGGTCTGTGTTCCCCAGTGCCTTCCCAACGACGCCCAAAGTTTCAATAGTCGGCGATAATCGCTTTCGTGGATCATGATCAGGAAAAACACATCATAATCACGACAAACGTGCTCACAGCTAATGTTCTAGTCACCGAAGCCTTCGTCAATGGCGGCGCTACAGTGTTGTTCTGTTTCGCCAGCCCACGAGCGTGTATCCCCTTTGTAGTACCCTTTGTATTCGCGCTACGGGGGACGAAGTGGAGGATGAAGGGAGGAGGAGGAGGAAGAGGAGAAGGAGGCGGAAGAGGAGGAGGAAAAGGAGGAGGAGGAGCAGGAGGAGGAGGAGCAGGAGGAGGAGGATGAGTAGGGGAAGGAGGAGGAGAAGGAGGAGGAAGAGGAGGAGGGAGAGGAGGAGGAGGAGGAAGAGGAGGAGCAGGAGGAGGAGGAGGAGGAGGAGGAGGAGGAGGAGGGGGAGGAGG
>NW_014580946.1:11555-13363 GCF_000485595.1 Priapulus caudatus
GAGAGAGAGAGAGAGAGAGAGAGAGAGAGAGAGAGAGCGCGCGAGAAAAGGGGAAAGAAAGAGAGAGCGAGAGTCAACGCTCCCTCCTACTCCTCCACCCACGCGCCCCCTCCTCCGCCAGCGCGCTCGCTTCTGTCACAGCCAGCCCAAGCGACAGTGTCGACGCGACGAGGCGACCGAGATAGCAGAACGCCCGCGCAAAGCGGCGCGCGCGCGTCTATGTCGGCAGTAGTGTCGCAAGGCAAGAGCGAGAGAGGAAGAGAGAGAGAGTGAGAGAGGGGGAGAGGTAGGAGGGGATTTGTGTGCGTAGCGCTGCTGCTGCTGCTCTCTTTCCGCCGGCGGGCAGTCGCCGTGTAGCAGCCGCTCACGCTGCTGCCAAGCTGCGGGGACTGCTGCGCGATTGTCAACACGGTGAGGACAGCAGGGAAGGCTGCTGTGTTGACACCCGCCCTGCTGTCCACTGCTGTGTTGACACCACTGCTGTGTTGACACTTGCTCTGCTGTCCCCTGCTGTCCACTGCTGTGTTGACACCCGCCCTGCTGTCCACTGCTGTGTTGACACTCGCTCTGCTGTCTTGCTCTGCTGTCCCCTCTGCTGTGTTGACACCCGCCCTGCTGTCCACTGCTGTGTTGACACGGACAGCAGGGCGGGTGTCAACACAGCAGTGGACAGCAGGGCGGGTGTCAACACAGCAGTGGACAGCAAGGCGAGTGTCAACACGGTGGGACTGCGACGCGGATGACAACACGACGGATGACAACATGAGCAGTACGACACGTGGACAACAAGACGTGGCGCGACAGGGCGCGTGAGCATCGAGACGCGCTGATAACTAAACACGTGGGCAGCAAGACACGTGGGCAGACAGACACTTGGGCACACAGACACGTGGGCACACAGACACGTGGGCAGCAAGACACGTGGGCAGTCAGACACGTAGGCAGTCAGACACGTGGGCAGCAAGACACGTGGGCAGCAAGACACGTGGGCCGTCAGACACGTGGACAGCCAGACACGTGGGCAGTCAGACACGTGGGCAGCAAGACACGTGGGCAGACAGACACGTGGGCAGCAAGACACGTGGGCAGACAGACACGTGGGCAGCCAGACACGTGGGCAGACAGACACGTGGGCAGCAAGACACGTGGGCAGACAGACACGTGGGCAGCCAGACACGTGGGCAGCAAGACACGTGGGCATCAAGACACGTGGGCAGACAGACACGTGGGCAGCCAGACCTGGAAACAGCAAAACATGTGAACAACAGGGCACGTAAAATGCAACACATGTGACTGAACAAGAGGATCCATTAACACCAAGCCACAAAAAAGCAACCCACATAGACAAGGAGCCACACAGACAAGAAGCCGTATAGACAACAAGACACGTGGACAGCAATACGCGTGGACAGCAAGACACGTGACGACAAGACAGAAATATAAAAAAAAGAGAAAGAAGAAAAAAAAGAAAGAGAGAAAGAAAGAAAGCAAGCAGGAAAGAAACAGTGAGCGAGAGACTTCTAATAATATTGTTGGTCGCTGCGAACGGCTTCTTCGGCAAAGGCCTCTCGGACGTGTCGCAGTCATGTGGAGCTGTTGGATACTAGAGACGCATCTGGAGAAGCAGGTTAGTTAGTGCACTGCCGGGGAAAGCTAGCGTGCTCCTACAGTCGCCAGTGAAATATGGCGGCCACGCAGCGGTAACCGTAGTGACGCTGTACCCGATAGAGGGCAGAGATAGGCTGAAAGCCGTGTGTGTGTGTGTGTGTGTGTGTGTGTGTGTGTGTGTGTGTGTGTGTGTGTGTGTG
>NW_014580947.1:5000-9504 GCF_000485595.1 Priapulus caudatus
GGGAATAACGCGATGTCGTCTAGCCAGTTGCAGATCTCTAGGGTAGCTATATACTTGATATTAGATTATATATATATATATATATATATAGCCTATATATAATTAATTCATAAATTTTCACAGCAAAAGGACGCTGATAGTTTACGAGCTCACACGCGACCTTAGAATGATCAGTCACGTGCAAAGAAGATATAAGAACATATTTGAATACTTAGTGATACACAGTTAGAATGATTACATGCGTGCCACGATCTCGCGTTGACAACCATATGTATTTATCTATAAACAGTTCCCATCTTATATTAGATAATTATATAATCATGCAACCCCCACGCGTCAGCTGTGTGGCGCGCGTGCGTCGCGTGTGTGTGTGTGGTATGTGTGTGTGTGTGTGGTGTCGGGGTGTGTGTTGTGTTGGTTTGTGTGGGGTGTGTGTGCTGTTGTGGAAAATTGTGTGTGTGTGCTGTTATCTCGCCGAGTGTGTACATACGTATGTATTTATTCCAACGCAAACAGCACTTACTGTCGGTAATAATCAGCACAGCGTCACTATTGATATATATATATCGCTTTCAGATCTAGAGCGGCCTTCATCGCTCCCACTGTCCACACTGCACACGCACGCACGCACGCACGCACGCACGCCGCTCTCCCTCGCCATCGAGGCATTACTTATTCCCTGCAGCCTAATCATCGCTCATCGCTTCATCGCTCATCGCTCATCGCTCATCGCTGCTCATCATCACAACCATGCTCACAAGCCTCCCACTCAGTCCAGGGCTTCACCAGTGTAGGCTTCATCAGTGTACTGGGTCACCAGTGTAGGCGTGTATGTTCATCAGTGTGGGGTTTGTCAGTGTGGGTTTGTCTGTCTGGCCTTCACCAGCATGTGTGGGGCTTCATCATCATGTGTGGGCTTCACCAGCATGTGTGGGGCTTCACCATCATGTGTGAGGCTTCACCAGCATGTGTGAGGCTTCACCAAGCCATGTGTGCGGCCTTTCAGCCAGCATCTGTGGGCCTTCACCAAGCAATTGTGAGGCTTTCACCAGCAATGCTTTGGCTGCTCAACCGCATGTGTCTCCGGCCTTCACCAGCATGTGTGGGGCTTCACCAGCATGTGTGGAGGCTTTCACCAGCATGGTGTAGGGCTTTCACCAGCATGTGTGAGGGCTTCACAGCATGTGGAGGCTTCACCAGCCATTGGTGCAATGCTTCATTCATCATGGCTGCCGGCTTTCACCAGCATGTGTGAGGCTTCACCAGCATGTGTGAGGCTTCACCACCATGTGTGGGGCTTCATCATCATGGGTGGTGCTTCATCATCATGTGTTGCGGCTCCATCACTAGTACTGGTTGGCCGTCAAGCTGGTGATGGGTGGCGGCCGTGATAGCTATTTGAGCACGCATCATCCTCCAGGCGAGCGCCTATCACAGGCAAACACAACCGCCATCCATCGCGCGTGCACACAGACGCATTTGACGCAGCGAGGATGCAGAGAATGGGGGGGGGGGAGGATGGGATGCGGATCACTCTCTCTGCAAACATTCGGCCGCTGCGCCGCCATCACAGTTTCAAGCTAGTCTCGCGGGCCTCAGGGGAGAGGATGGGGGGGTGCCTGCTCTTCACCAATCCACTGCCAAATGATTATGCCTGCTGCTGCTGCTGCTGCTCCCTGCGACTGCCTGGTGGTGTTACTTCTACTGCTTGCCGCTGCTGCTCTACTGCTGTGTGTACTCTACTGCTGCCTGCTGCTGGCTGCTGCTGCTCGCTCTGCTGCTGCTGCTACGCTTCTACTGCTGCTACTGCTGCTGCTATTGTTGCTGCTCCGCCATTGCTGTTGCTGTTGCTGCTACTGCTACTGCTGCGGATGATGATAGCGACGACGACGACGACGACGACGATGATGTCAATGGCGATTAATCCGGTGAAGATAGTCGCCGCCGACTGTAATGCAAACTAAACAGCACATCACTCGGGAGATACTGCGGCCCATAGTTATAATCACCAAATCATTACTGCATGGCAGCGACTCCGAATCTCCCACGGCTGCAAATTATCATGTCTTTTTACCGATAACAACTTGATAACAGTGTATGGATTAACGTAACGACTCACACCATCACACCCGCAGCAGCAGCTGTACCGACAACAGTAGTAGCCCAGCACAACCACCAGCAGCCAGTAGCAGCACAACCACCACCACCACCAGCAGCCAGCACCACCGACAACAGTAGCCCCATCAGACAACCACGCCAGCAGTAGCAGTGAGCAGCAGCCAGCAGCAGCCACCAGCAGTAGCGTGGAGGAGAAGCGAGGAGGATGAGGAGGAGGAGCGAGGAGAAGGAAGAGGAGGAGATGAGATGAGGATGATGAGGCAGAGAGAAAAAAGGAGAAGCAAGAGGAGGAGGAGCAAGAGAGAGGGAGGAGGATGAAGGAGGAGGAGAGAAAGGCAGGGAGCGAGGAGGAGGAGGAGGAAGAGCAGAGCAGAGGAGAGGAGGAGGAGAGGAGGAGAGGAGGAGGCAGGAGCGAGGAGTGACAGCCCAGCAGTGGTGAACATCATTATGTGATATATAATATTATCATATATGTATATATTATAAGTGTGTTGTAATGCAGGAAGCGTATTGCAACAACATCAGGGCTGCATTTACTACTCGTAGAGCACACGCACATCACACACATCACACACGTACGTAATAACACACGCACGCCACGCATCACCACACCACACAGCACCGCCACACACAGCACACAACACCACACACATACACGCCACACACACACACACATCACACCACACCGCACAACACACACACACAACAATCACACACACATCACACACACACACACTTACGTACCACACTCACGCACGCCCACGCATACACACACACCACACGCACGCCACACACACATACAGAAGCACGCACGCTACGCCAACACACACACACACGACCACATACACACACGCACGTACTACACACTCACACACACACACACGCACAACACACACGCATGAACACACACACATAAGCAACGCACACACACACCACACACACACACACACACACACACACACACACATCACACACCACATTATAAGCCACCACACACATAAGCACACATCGGGCTGCCATCCCTTCCGCATTGTTAACGCACTAACACATTACAACTTCCCCCGCCACCAAGACTGCCCCCGCAACCACCGCGTAGCACGCACGCTCGGATTTCGCACGGAAACCAGCGCCAGTCTACGAGAGCTACTCAACGCCGAAAAGAGAAGGAGGAAGAAGAAAACACCAAGAGACACACACACACACACACACGTATAAACGTACAATAAGACAACGACGAATAAATCACGCCCCCGTCTGCTGCCAAGAGGTCGGCTACAGTTCACGCGACGATGAGGGGAGGATGCGGAGAGGATGCAGAGAGGATGCGGGAAGGATGCGGGGAGCATGCATGGAAGATGCTGGGGGGATGTGGAGAGGATGCGGCGACGATGCGTGGAGGATGCGGGGAGGATGCGGGAAGGATGCTCAGCCTCCGGCCCGGCGCTCCGGCACCCGGGCGCCGTGGCGACGAGGCGCGCGATGATTTAACGCTGCTTGCTTGCAGCTGCCGCCGCCTCCGGCGGCCAGCGAACTAATATGCATATGAATGCGCGCATCATCGATTGATGAGCGGCCGGACCGTCACCGTCATCGTCATCATCACCGTCATCGGTTGCGACGGAGGAGGAGGGGGAGGAAGAGAACGAGGAGGAGGAGAAGAAGGAGGAGGAGAAGGAGGAGGAGGAGGAGGAGGAAGATGAGGAGGAGAAGGAAGAGGAGGAGGAGCAGGAAGAGGAGGAGGAGGAGGAGGAAGAGGAGGAGGAAGAGGGGAGACAAAATTAAGGGTTAATTACGCAGCCTCCGCAATTAACGCTCCTTCACGATGAGCATTCATGCAGAGACACGAGATAACCNCTCTCTCTCTCTCTCTCTCTCTCTCTCTCTATCTCTCTCCCTCCCTCTCTCTCTATCTATCTCTCTCTCTCTTACTCTCTCTCACACGGCAGTGATAATGACGGATGTGGACAGCAGCTGAGCATCGCGTGAGCTTCTCAATATGGCTTCCCAGCTTCCGTAGATAACAGCCATCCATCACCCTCCCCCTCCCTCTCCTCCGCGTGCGTGGAGGAGGAGGAGGGGGGGGGGTGCGACCGTTGGTCATAGCATGTCCGTCAAGAGTACATAACAGAGTATTATGTACTAACAGAGTATTATGTACTAACAGAGTACATAATAGAGTATTATGTACTAACAGGGTACATAACAGAGTATAATGTACCAACAGAGTATTATGTACTAACAGAGTACATAATAGAGTATTATGTACTAACAGAGCACGGGGGACGGGGTAGAAAGGGAGAGTGTGTGTGTACTTCCTAACGAGAGATGAAGTGCTGTCGAGCAGAGAGAGAGAGGAGGGGGGGGAAAGAGAGTGAGAGAGAGAGGG
>NW_014580947.1:11026-11660 GCF_000485595.1 Priapulus caudatus
GAGAGAGAGAGAGAGAGAGAGAGAGAGAGAGAGAGAGAGAGAGAGAAGCAAGCGCCGAGAACCCCCCCCCCCTCCACCGGCTGTACCCGCGAGCGAGGTTTTTCTCCGCACCGGCGCGCACGTACGAGACAAATTGCTGAGTCGGATTAATCACTGTGAGCCTCGCAGAGAGAGAAAATCTGTCCACACAGCAGCAGCTGCTGCGTTCCCGCGTCGCTCGCTCACGCTCACGACTCACGCTCACGCTCACGCTCACTCACGCTCACTCACGCTCACTCACGCTCACTCACGCTCACTCACGCTCACTCACGCTCACTCACGCTCACTCACGCTCACTCACGCTCACACTCACGACACACGCTCACACTCACGCTCACGCTCACGACACACGCTCACACTCACGCTCACGACACACACTCACACTCACGACACACGCTCACACTCACGCTCACGCTCACGACTCACGACACACGCTCACACTCACGATCTCCGCTGACGCTCACGACACACGCTCACACTCACGCTCACGCTCACGCTCACACTCACGACACACGCTCACGCTCACGACACACGCTCACACTCACGCTCACGCTCACGCTCTCGCTCACGCTCACACTCACGCTCTCGCTCACGA
>NW_014580947.1:12825-13362 GCF_000485595.1 Priapulus caudatus
ACACTCACGCTCACGCTCACGCTCACGCTCACGCTCACGACACACGCTCACGCTCACACTCACGACACACGCTCACGCTCACGCTCACGCTCACGCTCACGCTCACGCTCACGCTCACGCTCACACTCACGACACACGCTCACGCTCACGACACACGCTCACGCTCACGCTCTCGCTCACGCTCACGCTCACGCTCTCGCTCACGCTCACGCTCACGACACACGCTCACGCTCACGCTCACGACTCACGCTCACGCTCACGACACACGCTCACGCTCACACTCACGACACACGCTCACGCTCACGCTCACGCTCACGACACACGCTCACGACTCACGCTCACGCTCACACTCACGCTCACGCTCACGACACACGCTCACGCTCACGACACACGCTCACGCTCACACTCACACGCTCACGACACACGCTCACGCTCACGCTCACGACACACGCTCACGCTCACACTCACGACTCACGACACACGCTCACGCTCACACGCTCGCCTCTGAGCTGAGCTACGCCGACGCGAGGTGAGAGA
>NW_014580948.1:0-7500 GCF_000485595.1 Priapulus caudatus
CTTCTCCTCCTCCTCTCTCTCTCCTTCTCTCACTTTCTCTCTCTCTCTCTCTCTGTCTTTCTCTCTATCTCTTATTCCCTCAACGTCTCCCTCCTCCTCTCTTTCCTCTGCCTTTTGCTTTCGCCTTCTCTTTCTTTCCCTCTCCCTCTCTCTCTTCCTCGTTCCAAACTACTCGCAGACAAGGTATGGCATGCGTCGAACCATAGTTTTATTTTCTGCTGTATTGCCGTGCACCTATATATATATATATACCTATCCACCCGGGGGTGGGGGAGAGTGGGAGTGGGAGCGCGTTGTAATTAAACGCTGCCGCTAGCTTCTTCCGCGCGTGTAGCTTGAGCGAACGAACGACGTCGGCTGATGACGTCGGCGACGACGGCCCGCTGCGATATTTATGTCCTGCTAATGTCGCCGACGACGAGATTCTCTCCTCCTCTCTCTCCTCTCTCTTCTCGCTAGCGCAGGTGGGACTCTCGTCGCTCTCTCTGTCTCTCTCTCGCTTCTCTTTTCTCGCTCGCAGCCACTCAGTCGTTGCCGCAACATCTTCATTTCAATCGTTCTCTACCCTCACTCCGCACCGACCCCCGCCGTCACTGCCTTGCTCGTTCACGCGATCGGATCGCTCGCGTTCACTGCATAAGTCCGTCGCTTCGCTGCACTCTCAGTCGCTCATCCCTCGTCGTCACTGCGCTGCTCATTTTCTCACCCGTCCTTGTCGTTATTCTTTTCTCCGTCCTGGCTTTTCTCCTGCTACCTCTCTCCGTCTCCTCTCTCTTTTTCTCTTTCTTTTTCTCCCTCTCTCCCTCTCTTTCGCTTTCGCTCTTCTTTACAAGTTTATTTCTAGCGCGACGTGTTATTTGAATCTAGTTATTATTTCTTTACTCAATCACCACAACGCGCAGCGGGAGGGAGGGACGCGCTATATATATATATTAACACCCGGGAAAAACCTTATATATATATATAAATATTTATATATAGTATATAATATATATATAATCATCGCTAGTTCCGACACGTCTGCTGATATAAAANAGAGAGACGCGATAGAGTGCCGGAGCGAACAATTAGGAGGCTACGCAACACCGCCACGCTTTCTCGCGCGCGCACACTGCCGATCAGCTTCCCACTCAGCTTCGCAGCTTCCCAGCTTCACAGCTTCACAGCTTCGCAGCTTCCCAGCTTCCCAGCTCGCATGTCAAACGGAATTCTCCTCGCCCTCTTACGCGCTCGTTTCGCAGCTTTTCTGCGCACGATTTCTCGCCAAGTTGTTTCTCGATTGCTATTTCATTTCGCCTTTTTCTCACTCTGATGTAATGGATCGCCGAATGAGACTGAGTCTGATGACGAGCGAGAAATAGTGAAGCTGACTTGGCGGTAAGGTCCATAAAGTTATACGGCCGTAATCCCCCCTCACACACATACATACGTGTAGATAGATCGTAAGGCAATCGCGGGCTGGTGGCGTGAGATCGATAAGTTATTTTTTGTGTCTGTCTGCCTCTCATTCCTCTCTTTTCTCTCTCTCTCTCTCTCTCTCTCTCTTTCTCTTCTCCTCTTCTCTTCTCTCTCTCTCTCCTCTTGCTCTCTTTTCTTGCGCTTCTCTCTCTCTTTTTTCACTCTTTCTCTCTCTCTCTCTCTCTCTTGCTCTCTTTCTTGCGCTCTCTCTTGCTCTCTTTCTCCCCGTCTCCCACTCTCTCTCTCTCTCTCTCTCTATCTCTCCTCTTTCTCTCTTTCTCTCTCTCTCTCTCTTCTCTCTCTTTCTTCTCTCTCTCTCTCTCTCTCTTTCTCTTGCTCTTGCTCTCTTTGCTCTGCGCTCTCTCTTCAGCTTCTCTTCTCCCGGGGCCCGTCTCCACTTCTCACTCTCTCTCTCTCTCTATCTCTCCTCTCTCTTTCTCGCGAGCACGGGCTTCAGTTATCGGAGCATCTCCTTGCGTCGGCGATGTTATGCCAACACACTGGATGATTGGATTGATGCGCAGCTAGATTGCAGCCTGATTAATCAAGCTCCACATAACTCTCTTGCGAGTTAAACCTGACTTCCCCCCCCCTGATACTATAAGGTCTTCGGTCTTTGACGAGCGAAAATATGAGATGCTATATACAATTAAAATGTACTATATATTATGTGTGTGTTGTGTGTGTGCGTGCGGTGTGTGTGCGTGCGTTTGCTGTGCCGTGGTTCGTGCTTGGCGTGCATGCGTGCGTGGTGCCTGCGTGCGTGTGCGCGCGGCGCGCCTGTGTGTGTGTGTGTGTGTGTGTGTGTGTGTGTGTGTATGGTGCGCGTGGCGTGTGCGTGCCCGCCTTTGCGCGTGTAGTGCGGGTGTATTGCCTGCAATAGAATTTGCCCAGCTATAATATAGTCTATATATATATAATATAATATATACATATATCGGGGCCCCAGATAATGCGAACTCAGGTTGAGCGGATTTAGGCGACGTTTATGCTTCCAAAGCTTGCCATAATCAAAATATTGCCGCGCGCCTTATGCAAGCTGCCGAAATATGTCGCGCCATTGTGTGCCATTTGACTAATTACATACCAGCGTGGTCTATAGAGGAAAGAGCTTAATATGACAGCCGATCTAAATTACACACGAATGGCGAAACAGGAAAGAACTCTCTCTATGCATGCATGGAGAGAGATTAGGAAGCGAGAGCGGAGAGAGTAATGAGGGAGGGCGTGTGAGAGAGAGAGAGCATGAGAGAGAGAGAATAGAGCAGATAGATTACGAGAGAGATAGAGAGAGAGAGAGAGCGAGGAAGAGCAGAGAGCGAGCATAAGACAGATAGACGAGAGAGTAGAGAGAGACGATGAGAGCCGAGAGAGAATGAGAGAAAGAGAGAGGTAGAGAGAGAGGAGAGAGGGCGATGGCAGAGAGAGAGAGCGGGAGATTGGGCAGTAGCGGGTAAACGTGCATGAGATTGAAATTGAAGAAAAGGAGATTGAAGGAGGTCGCAGAGGGGAAGGAGACGCAAGTGGTGAGCGGCGCGGAGTATGTGAAAGAGAGAAAGAGAGAGAGAGAGAATGGGAAAGCAGAAGCGAGAGAAGAGCGAGAGAGAGCGAGAGAGAGAGAGAGAGAGAGAGAGCGCGGGATTAGAGGAGAGAGGCATGAAGAAGAGAGAGAGCAGGTGAGAGAGGGAAAGAAAAGAGAGAGAGAGAGAGAGAGAGAGGAGAGAACGAGAGGGAGAAGCGAGAAAGCATGAGAAAGAGTAGAGATGAGCCGATTGAGAGAGAGAGTAGAGCAGAACGAGAGAGATGAGAGCGAGGAGAGAGAAGGCGCACACCCGACATTATTAGCGTGCTTATGGAAGTGAGGAGGAGAGAAAAAGAGAGAAAGAGGAGGAGATAATGTGTGAAAAAGAAAATGACATTATGTGCGAGATGGATAAGGCGAGAATGTGTGCACGAGAGAGAGAGAAAAAGAAATGGAAAGACATAGAAAGGTGGGGCACGATGAAATTAAACTAGAGAAACCGTAGAAGGAACCCCTAATAATCGCAACGGACATATACCGACAACACGGGAATATACCGTAATATATGCACCCTATAGGACTTAGTAAGTTTGTTTCAAGAGCGGATTATTGGATGTGTTTACATGCAAAGGAAAATCGATTAATTCCACTCGTGGGCTTTTGTGCTAGCCGAGAAACGCGTTTCCTAAAAAAAAATATGTGAATCCCAAAATAGCAGCGAGAAATAATTATAAGAACGCCGCGGGACGGAGAAAGTTTCGAATTGATTTCCCGCCCGCTGCGAGCCATCCAGACCTTTATCCCACTATAGCCTCGGAGTCACTACGCCCCCATGCGGCGTGACTGTCGCAGACTTAGTTTGCGTCATAACTAGATATAGATGCATTAGTGGGGGCCGGTTATCTCGATTCAATTTGCTCCCATTCACGTGCGCATCACTGCAACACTGCATCATGTTGGCTTGATAATTGCTCTGCCCTTAAAATGTCAGCACAACGCCGCGCGGCTGGACGTGGGTAGTGCACCGGAGAGAATGTATTTGTTCTTGGGGCGAATGACAGTTGTTTTGTAAATTGAACGACTGCTGAGCAGCAACCTTATCTCTTTTTCGCTCTCTCTCTCTATTCTCCCTCGCCCTTCTCTCTCTCTCTCTCGCTCTCTCTACTCTCTCTCTTCTCTCTCTCTCTCTCATCTCGCCTCGCTCGCTTTTCACGTCGTCTCTCTCTCTCTCTCTCTCTCTCTCTCTCTCTTTTCTCTCTCTCTCTTTTCCTCTTCTCGCTTCCTCTCTACCTTTTCATCCCTCTCTGTCTCTATCCCGCTTATCTTTCGCTCTCGCTTTTTTCTTTTATCCCCCCTCCCTCTCTCTCTCTTCTGCTTCTCTCTCTCTATCTATCTATCTCTCTTACTCACTCACTCTCTCTAGCACTCCCGTAATTTTATGCGCTGCGACTGGCCGATCAAACTTTTTCTCAAAAAATCTGGCGAAACGAAAGATAAACGAGAGGCGGAGAGAAAAATGGAGAGGGTCATCAAGTTAGATGCTGAATGGGAGAGTGGGTGAGAGAGAGCGAGGGCAATAACAGAATCAGGAAAGAGAGCTTGAAGTGGAGAGGAGTGCGTGAAAGAAAGTGGGAGGAGAGACAGAGGGTGAACGTAAGCGACATAAGCGAACGCGAGGGCTGTTGCAAGAGACGGAGACTGTGAGGGCAAGCAAGAGGCTACGCGAGAAAGCGGGAGAAGATGATGAAGGGGGCCGTGGACGAGAGGAGAAAAAGAGATGGCAGACACTTCTATCCCATCATGAGAGAGACAATCGCGCAAAAGGAGAGACGAAAACGAGGAGTGCCTTGCAGTTGCGGCCGCTGCCTGCTGTTACGCACGCGCTGCCTGTTCTACTGCTGCTGCTGCTGCTGCTAGACTGCTGCTTCTACTGCTGCTTGCTACTGATGCTTCTACGCGCTTGCTCTATTCTACTGCTGCTGCTGCTGCTGCCTACTAGCCTGCTTCTACTGCCTGACTGTGCTGCTGCTTTGATGCTTCTACTGCTGTTGACTTCTACTGCTGGGGTGCCTGCTGCTTCTACTGCTGCGTGCTGCCTGCTGCCTGCTTCTACTATACTGGCTGCATACTGATGCTATACTACTGCTGCCTTCCTACTGCTGCGCTGCTGCTACTGATGCTTCTTTGCTACTGCCTGCTATACTGCTGCTTCTACTGCTGCTGCTGCTTACTGCTGCTGGTGCTACTGCCTGCTACCTCCGGCGCCGCCGCTGCTGCTTCTACTTGCCTGCGCTGTCACTACTACAACTGCCTGCTGCTTTACTACTAGCTGCTGCTGCTTGCCTACTGCTTACTACTACTGACTATCTACTACTACTACCTACTACTACTACTTACTACTACTACTATACTACTACTAACTGCTGCTGCTACTACACTGCGCTACCGCGCCGCTGCTGCTTCTACTGCTTGCTGATGCTGCTGCTGCTGATGCCGCCGCGCTGCTGCTTCTTACTGCCTGTTCTACTGCTTGCTGATCTGCTGCTGCTGATGCCGCGCCGCTGCTGCATCTACTGCTGCTGATGCTGCCTGCTGCTGCTGCTGCTGCTGCTGTGCCCTGCTTGGCACACACCACGTCCTCGGCGCGGCGTGGAGTCCGCCACAAAAGAGTAGTAACGGCGGCTGATAGCTCACACGATTTGCCAATGTCGCAACGCCGGGTCGCTCTTTAATATAAATTCCTTTCTCCTCCGCCTCCTCCTTCCTCCTCCTCCTCCTTTCCTCCTCATCTCCTCTCCTTCTCGTTCTCCTCCCTCTCTTCTTCTCCCTCATGCGTTCCTCCTCGTCCTCCTCCTCCTTCCTTCCTCTCCTCCCTCTTCCTCTCTCCCTCATCGTTCTCCTCCTCCTCCTTATCCTCCTGCTCCGCCTCCTCCTCCCTCTCCTCCTTTCCCTCCTTCTCCTCCTCCCTCCTCCATCACCGCTTCCTCCCTCTCCTCCTTTCCCTCCTCATTCTCCTCCTCCTCCTCCTCCTCCTCCTCCTTCTCCTCCTCCTCCTCCCTCTCCTCCTCCTCTTGCCTCTCCTCACTTCCCTCGTCCTTCTCTTCTTCCTCCTCCTCCTCCCTTCTCCTCTCCTCCTGCTCCTCCCTCGTCCTCATTCTTCTCCTACCCCTCTTCTTCCCACTCCTCCTCCTCCATCTCCTCCATCTCCTCCATCTACTCCTCATCCTTCTCATCCTCCTCATCCTCCTCCTCCTCCTCCTCCTCCTTCTTCCCTCCGCCGCCACCGCCAACGCGCGGGGGATGGAGTCGCGAAGCAAACAGGACCACATACGGCGCCGGCACTCATAATAGATTTTTTTCAGCGCGCTGTTTGCTCTTGCTATCCGCCAGACGCTGTTTAATCCCGATGATGAGGCTAATTATCTCTCGGCCAGCGTGACGTCGTTCGTATCGCGACGAAATGAAGCCTTCCGCTTCTTTCCCTTCTTTCAATTGGCGGGGAAATTCGGAGGAGGCCGGGGGAAGCGAGAGAAAGGAGGTAGGGTGGCCGCTTCCTCCGCTTTCTCGCGGTGATTGCGTTTCGCGAATTGAAAAGGAAGCCGTTGCTATAATGTCGTCCGCGCGTGTAAGCGGTGAATTCATTAAGCAATTCGTCGGGAACGATATTAGCCCCGCGTGCTTTTATACGTTTCTTTTCTTTGAAAGGCAGTAAAGGTCACGATTTTTGTGCGACGAGCCGCGCGACATCTGGCGGCGATTTTCAGAAACATATCGTTAACTTTTCCTCACGTAGACCGCGCCTCTATACACTGTGTACGAGAATCTTACCAGAAATTAACTTTACCATTGTTCTGTTAACGGTTTATGATGATGAACACTGTTGAGACTAATTTTAAGACATTAATGAGAATGTTAATGTAAATTTTGTTTCTCACGGCGGGCTCAAGGCCAATGACATTGATATAGTCATCTTGGAAAGCCATATATAACCATGTAACGAAGCAGCCGACAGCAGCTTCCGCGACTGTAACTCTATCCCCTAGCGCTGGTAATGATCACATGTAATTAACTCGTGTGCTTGCCGATGGAAGGGGTAAAACGCGCGCGCGCACACACAGAGAGGGAGAGGGGGAGAGGGAGGTAGAGGAGGAGAAGAGGGGCGAGAGAAGGGAAGGAAAAAGAGAAACTAAGGGGCGGGAAGAGAGAGAGGGAGAGAGTGCACGCGCTCGTTAGCACCTCGTCTGTTACATTCCGTCGACAGCAGTGAGTAATGTAACCTTAATGTAGGCATAGGGCTGCACTCTCTCTCTCTCTCACTCTCTCTCTCTCTCTCTCATCTCCTCTCTCTCGTCTCCTGCACACACACACACCGCTGTGCGCGCGCGGCACAGAGTGGTAACACAACACACACACACCACACAGCCACACACCACACCACAACACACCACACACACATACCACACACACCCACCACAACACCGCGCACAACACATCACCACGACACACACAGCACCAACGCA
>NW_014580949.1:0-1350 GCF_000485595.1 Priapulus caudatus
CCGGATGTTGGCGACGATACCCGGATGTTAGCAACGATGCCTGGATGTTATCGACGATACCCGGATGTTAGCGACGATACCCGGATGTTAGCGACAATACCCGGATGTTAGCGACGATACCCGGATGTTAGCAACGATACCCGGATGTTAGCGACGATGCCTGGATGTTGGCGACGATACCCGGATGTTATCGACGATACCCGGATGTTGACGACGATACCCGGATGTTAGCAACGATACCCGGATGTGAGCGACGATACCCGGATGTGAGCGACGATGCCTGGATGTTAGCGACGATACCCGGATGTTATCGACGATTCCCGGATGTTAGCGACGATGCCTGGATGTTGGCAACGATACCTGGATGTTAGCAACGATACCCGGATGTTAGCAACGATACCCGGATGTTAGCAACGATTCCCGGATGTTAGCGACGATACCCGGATGTTATCGACGATACCCGGATGTTATCGACGATACCCGGATGTTATCGACGATACCCGGATGTGAGCGACGATACCCGGATGTGAGCGACGATGCCTGGATGTTGGCGACGATTCCCGGATGTTAGCGACGATGCCTGGATGTTGGCGACGATACCCGGATGTTGGCGACGATACCCGGATGTTAGCGACGATGCCTAGATGTTGGCGACGATGCCTGGATGTTGGCGACGATACCCGGATGTTGGCGACGATACCCGGATGTTGGCGACGATACCCGGATGTGAGCGACGAGACCCGGATGTGCCATCTGATACTCGGATATTAGCAGCGATGCCCGCATGTTAGCGCCGATGCCCGGATTTACGCGGTGCGGGTTCGCATTCTCGCTCCCTTTCTTTTTTTATTGATCTAATTAGTCACGGATTAAAAGCAAGTCGGACGGACGGTTGTCGAGAATTTGCGCGGATTTCATCCATCGATTGCGCTGCAAACTGATGGATGCGGGAGCGGGCTCCTGCGTGCGTGCGTGTGTGCGTGCGAGCGTGCGTGCGTGCGTGCGTGCGTGCGTGTGTGTGTGTGCGTACGTGCGTGCGGGCGTGCGTGCGAGCGTGCGTGCGTGCGTGCGTGCGTCCATGCGAGCGTGCGTGCGTGCGTGCGAGCGTGCGTGCGTGCGTGCGTGCATGCGTGCGTGCGTGAGTGCGTGCGTGCGTGCGTGGGGAGAGAACATCTTCATCCAGGGAACACGCAGCATCTTTCCACGCATCATACGCGTAGGCGTGCGTGCATGAACAATCGCTACAGTCTCGTAGGGCCAGCGGATCTGTGAAGTAGTCTCGCTTTCTCTCTCTCTCTCTCTCTCTCTCTCTCTCTCTCTCTCTCTCTCTCTCTCTCTCTCTCTCTCTCT
>NW_014580949.1:2415-2888 GCF_000485595.1 Priapulus caudatus
ATATATATATCGAGTTAGGTATTATATATTATATCCGTTGTGCCAGAAGCGATGTAACGAGCGAAGGTTTTGATGACCGCCTTCTTTGTGCGATTGATTTCGTTGTTAATGTGCAGGCGGGGGGGGGGCCTTGACGCGTGTGGAATGACGAATGAGGGAAAATGCTCCCGGCGCTTCTTCGTAACCCTGTTATTTCTCTGATGCGGCTCCTCTTTACTTCCTCTACTCTAGTTCTCTCGATCGTTATACTTCTCTCCCTTTCTCTCTCGCGCTCCGTCCCGCGCTATCGCCTTTCCTTCCTCGCGCTCGCTTAATCTCTTTCGCTCTCGCGGTCTTTTCCTCTCTCTCTCTTGCCATTCCTCTCTATCGCTTTTCCTTCCTCGCGCTCGCTTAATCTCTTTCGCTCTTGCGGTCTTTTCCTCTCTCTCTCTTGCCATTCCTCTCTGTCTCTCTCTCTCTCTCTCTCTCTCTCT
>NW_014580949.1:6205-8571 GCF_000485595.1 Priapulus caudatus
GAGAGAGCGCGTGAGTGAGAGGTATATGGAGAGAACGTGTGTATGGGGATTTGTACATGGCGCACGCCGCCTGCCTGCAGTGCGTTATTGTTCGGCAGAAACAGTATACTTAGAGCAAATAACAGTATAGCGAAAGCTCGTCGCTCGTCCAGAGTTTCGTCGTTGGCGCGGGGCGACGACAACGCAGAACGTTTTACAACAGCTGTCGCACGGCGGCCAAACGATACGAACGTTTTACGGTCAGCCGTCCTATATATATATAATAATATATATATATACATATATATATATATATATATGTATATATGAAAAGCGACTGTGAATAGTGTTTGGCAAGCAGCAGTTCTCATATTATAGGGTAATATTATTCGACTTAGTTAGCTGCATGTATACAGTAGCAACTTGCACGTTTTGCTGTTCCACTATTTCGTCCCTGTTAAGATGTTTCCTCCGGTAACTCGCCGCGCTAATAATCGATAATCGAACGCGGTGATCGTCGACGTCGGCACGCGCGAGATAGATCGATATGCATTTCGAATGTTCAGAATGTTCTTAATTAGTCCTTCTCTGCGAGTTTCATGCGAGAATGTATGAAAATGATGTATGCGGTGCATGTTGCGTCTGCGAGACTTGCGGTCGTGGTCGCTGTCAAATGAAATCAGGCAACGTCGCAATCATCGCAAATCCGCCCGTCTCGCTGGTCGTTCGCAAAATCCTCGTTTCGACCTTACGCGGGCGTGCGGGCGAGGTCGGAGATTTATCGCCGATAAAATTGGATAGCGCGCTGCAGCAACAATGGCCATCGTTTCTATTTATTTTACGCTTTAACGCTTTAACTCAGTTTTCGCTCGGGTTTCGCGAGCGCCATCTATAAACTAGTGTCGGGAAATGTCGATAGCATCCTAGGGTCGTTGCATGTCGGTTAGCAGCCGACAGCGGACGACTTACGCGCCAACAACAACGACTTTCGTGTATACCGTGTACAATGTCGAACATATGTGTATGAAGTCAGCCTCAATGCTTGCTCTCTCAGTCTTACTCACACACACGCCACGCTGCGGCAAGATTCGTATCGCGACAATGACAGACTTACTTTACGACACCAATATAGATTAATTTCGAACACGACGAGGTCGCGACAGTTTTACGACGACATTGAGCGGGAATATTACGCGACACTTAATATCGCGCGAGATCGCGACATCTACACACGTTTACAGTCGCTCGTTACACGGTGGTAATATCTTGCGGTCACGCCCCGCCACGCCCCGTCACGCCCCGCCACGCCCCGCCAAGCCCCGCCACGCCCCGCCACGCCCCGCTAGGCCCCGCCTAGGCCCCGCTAGGCCACGAATCCGGTTTACACTGTCTGAGCGGACGACGACGTGCGATATACGGCTGCGACAAGAGGCAGACGATCATACATTAGTATAATCGCCATCGTACGTTACGGTAAGCCACCGTCGCGTGTATGTGTCACGCGACGTCACCCTGTCCACGCATCCGGTGGAAGGTCAGCAGAATGTTACGTGTTTATCAGACAAACCTTCGTATACAGTCTGGCTTCATCTCACGCGCGGAAATTATAGTTTATATAGTTTAAATTGAACGGCGGCAGCAATGCATTCATGAATAACGGCTGGCAGCGGATCGAGAGAGACAGAAAACGTGTCCAATCGTGAAAACTCACCCTCGGGATGTCATTATACTCACGACGAAACGTGTCGAAGCTCCCCAACCCCTCTACGATATTTGCTCTCGGCCGACGCGCATGCGCATATGCATCAGAACGTCGGCGAGTCGATTATAACGTCGGCACTTCGATATACCAATTGATTCGCACGCGCAAAACGGTGCCGACGACTTATGAAGCGCGAAAAACTTTTTTTTCGAATTCCATAAAAAAAATCGGCGAAATCAAACAGAAATTAGAATCTCGCGTTAGAAGATTTTTCGCGCGCAGAAATTAGATTCGTTGGTTAGATGGTAGCGTCGGTAAAGTCTACCTCCCCCCCCCTCCATCTCGAATCCGCGTGTGGGTTAGAGGAGATCTACCGAGAGTGAGCGTGTGTGTGATGAATTCCAGCATGGACTGACTGATCGGCGGAGGTTGGTGGTCACGCAGCAAGCAACGCGTGCGTCACACTCATTTGCAGCCGAGCAGCGTGCGTGCGTGCGTGCGTGCGTGCGTGCACACAGACGTGCTCGCGTGTATGTACGCATATAGATAGGATATATATATATATAGAGAGAGAGAGAGAGAGAGAGAGAGAGAGACAGAGAGAAAGAGGGGAAAGACCGAGAGATAGAGAGTAAGAAAAAAAGTAAAAGAGAGAGAGAGAGAGACAGCGAGAGAGACAGAGAGA
>NW_014580949.1:12794-13353 GCF_000485595.1 Priapulus caudatus
GAGAGAGAGAGAGAGAGCGAGAGCGAGAGAGATAGAGAGAGAGCGCGACGGTAGGAAATTAAACGAGGGAAACGCACATGAGATAGTGCGTGAGTCACACACTCAGAGTGAGGGGAGGGCGGGAGAAGGGGGGAGACAAAGAGATGAAAACGAAGGAGAGAGAGTCAGAGAGTGTGTGTGCGTGCGAGAAATTGGGTTTTGCGTGTAAATGCAGATTAGTAAAGATTTTCAGATGCATTAATCTATTTGCATTTACATTAGAACGCTATATGTGCTCATGCTGGATCTATAAAGAGCCCGGTATTAGTGCGGTACATTGATACTAACATAATAGGGCGATATATTATAGAGTAATGCGAACGAGTGATATTGTCGATTGTACATCGCATGACAATATAATGCGTGCAGTACTGCTGAATTAACCTTTAATGCATGTCCGAACACGCACAAACGCACACACACTCACACACGCACGCACGCACGCACAGCACACACACACACACACACACACACACACACGCGCACACACACACACACACACACACACACACACACACAC
>NW_014580950.1:0-824 GCF_000485595.1 Priapulus caudatus
TGCACGCCCGTACGCATGTCCGCCCGTACGCATGCCCGTCCGTACGCATGCCCGCCCGTACGCACGCACGCACGTACGCACGCACGCACGTACGCATGCCCGCCCGTACGCATGCCGGTCCGTACGCACGCCCGCCGGTACGCCCGCCCGCCGGTACGCACGCATGCCCGCCCGTACGCATGCCCGCCCGTACGCATGCACGCCCGTACGCATGCACGCCCGCACGCACGCACGCACGCACGCACGCACGCTAGCACACACGCGCGCTAGGACACACGCACGCACGCACGAACGCACGCTATCACAAACGCACGCACACACGCACGCACGCACGCACGCACGCATGGTAAACTCAAGATATTGGCACAGCAATAACAAACTAACTGCAGCCGGCATCTCACCTGTGTGAAGTGTCACCTGTCTTACGTCACACCTGTGTGATATGTCACCTCTCTTACATCTCACCTGTGTGATATGTCACCTATCTTACATCTCACCTGTGTGATATGTCACCTCTCTTACATCTCACCTGTGTGAAGTGTCACCTCTCTTACGTCTTATCTTTGTGAAGTGTCACCTGTCTTACGNTGAGACAAGGGCGTACACAGTGACTGTCAAATATATACACACACGGTGACTGTGAGACAAGGGCGTACACGGTGACTGTAAAATATATACACACACGGTGACTGTGAGACAAGGGCGTACACGGTGACTGTAAAATATATACACACATACGGTGACTGTGAGACAAGGGCGTACACGGTGACTGTCAAATATATACACACACGGTGACTGTGAGACAAGGGCGTACACGGTGACTG
>NW_014580950.1:2587-3002 GCF_000485595.1 Priapulus caudatus
GAGAGAGAGAGAGAGAGAGAGAGAGAGAGAGAGAGAGAGAGCGAGAGAGAGATAGAGAAGGGATATTCTTATAGAATTGCAGGTTCAGCTTAAACGCGGGCGTGCGTCATGGACGCACGAACACAAGCACTTACACAAATCACAGAAGACAGCGCGTGAGAGAGTTACCACAAACTGGACCAGGCGCCTATTTATACGTTATATAGGATATGCGTTACATCTTATAGAGACAAGCCTGGAAATCAACAAGCACAAGTCCGTTCTGAATGCGGCACATGTCAGATACATTGACTTCTTAGCTATCAACTACATCATGAGCTTATCAGTGAAACGCGAGCCGCAGCTGCATCAAACTCCCTCCCCACCTCTCTCTCTCTCTCTCTCTCTCTCTCTCTCTCTCTCTCTCTCTCTCTCT
>NW_014580950.1:7349-8189 GCF_000485595.1 Priapulus caudatus
CTCGTCATATCTACTGTATGTATGCTCGTCATATCTACTGTATTTATGCTCGTCCTATCTACTGTATGTATGCTCGTCATATCTACTGTATGTGCTCGTCATATCTACTGTATTTATGCTCGTCCTATCTACTGTATTTATGCTCGCCATATCTACTGTATGTATGCTCGTCATATCTACTGTATGTATGCTCGTCATATCTACTGTATTTATGCTCGTCATACCTACTGTATGTATGCTCGTCATACCTACTGTATGTGTGCTCGTCATATCTACTGTATGTATGCTCGTCATATCTACTGTATGTATGCTCGTCATATCTACTGTATTTAACGAGCATACATACAGTAGATATGACGAGCATACATACAGTAGATATGACGAGCAATACATACAGTAGATATGGCTCGTCATATCTACTGTATGTATGCTCGTCATATCCACTGTATGTATGCTCGTCATATCTACTGTATTTATACTCGTCATATCTACTGTATGTATGCTCGTCATATCTACTGTATGTATGCTCGTCATATCTACTGTATGTATGCTCGTCATATCTACTGTATGTATGCTCGTCATATCTACTGTATGTAACGAGCATACATACAGTAGATATGACGAGCATACATACAGTAGATATGACGAGCATATATCTACTGTATGTATGCTCGTCATATCTACTGTATGTATTATGCTCGTCATATCTACTGTATGTATGCTCGTCATATCTACTGTATGTTATGCTCGTCATATCTACTGTATGTATGCTCGTCATATCTACTGTATGTATTATGCTCGTCATATCTACTGTATGTATGCTCGTCATATCTACTGTAT
>NW_014580950.1:12775-13351 GCF_000485595.1 Priapulus caudatus
AGAGAGAGAGAGAGAGAGAGAGAGAGAGAGAGAGATTGCCTCATTCGAGGAACATAAGCACTGCCTGCGTTGAGCGAAGTTCCAATTTCATCAGGAACTCGTGTGTCAGCGCAGCGCGGCGCATCCATCAAATCGATTGCCCACTTAATAATATGCAAAGAAATTGCGCCGAAACGACGTCGGCAGCAGTGCTAATAAAAATTGCCAATCTTGTTTTGCGCGCGCTGGGGCCTATACACACGAAGGCGATGGAAAGAGAGGCACTGACGTGTGCCAAATATATAGATTGACTCCAGAAGATGCTCGCCTGACGTCAGGAGCCGTTGATTCTCGGTAAGTAGTCAGTCTACGCGCTGACGAGTGTGTTTGGCACAGGAGAGCCGAGCAGCTGCAGACGAACACGGCGTAGTATCAACGATAAAGACGCGCAGACGGACAATATGGCGGCAACCGCACGGAATAATCTCAAATACCGCGCATCGACGGATATAAATCATAGGATATTACCGGGAACCAGAACCTTCTCTCCCACATCGGGGCTTGCGGTCGCCTGCCGAGAGAGAAATCGAAAGAGAG
>NW_014580951.1:0-422 GCF_000485595.1 Priapulus caudatus
CGTCATCGTCGTCGTCGTCATCGTCGTCATCATCATCGTCGCCGTTATCATCGTCATCGTCGTCGTCGTCATCGTCGTCATCATCATCGTCGATGTTGTCTTCATCGTCGTCGTCGTTGTCGTCATCGTCTTCACTATGGTTGTCGTCGTCGTCATTATTGTCGTAATACTCGTCGTCAACATCGTCGTCGTCATCGTTATCGTCATCGTCGGCCTCGTCGTCGTCACTGTCGTCGCCGTCACCACCTCGTCCTTTCGTCTGCTGCGTCGACCTCGCCCGTCATCGATCAGCAATCAGTATTCGGCGACAGATCGATCTGTCTCACTCAGTGTGAAGGTCAACTCCCCTCACACACACACACACACACACACACACACACACACACACACACACACACACACACACACACACACACACACAC
>NW_014580951.1:2138-3023 GCF_000485595.1 Priapulus caudatus
GAGAAGATGCTGAGAAGATGCTGAGAAGATGCTGAGAAGATGCTGAGAAGATGCGGAGAACACGCTGAGAAGATTCAGAGAAGATGCAGAAAAGAGTCTCGCGTGAAATAAAAGATTACGCAAAATTCCTAGCGATTAAGAAAAAAAGTCGAAATTCGCTATCTTGTTATATTTTTCGCATCTTATTCGCATGGGATTTCGCGTGCATGATAAGAAGCATTAACTAAGCTCAGCTCTTCCTGCTCGTAATTAAATCGTACATTAATCTAGCACGTCATTCCACACTACACTAATGCATTCAGGCAATGAACTAGTGCGTGTCTTCACGTTCATAACGTCGATCGTAACGATCTAAATCCCACATTCACGATGCGATCCGCAATTGATCTAACACACGCGCGCGCGCTCACATTCCTGAAAAATTCCCGAAACAGAGAGAGAGAGTCTTGCTCATCTCGACTCATGTATTGACGATATTGACGTGCGACTGCTGCTACTAATGCCGCCGCATCCTCGGAGCACGCAGACTCCTTGGATAGGGCTTCTTTATCTTGTTTGCCCAGCAGGCTGGATCGGAGGGGAGTGCTGGTTTCGCGTAAACAACAACGATTACGTGAACAACCGATGAAAACTCATCGCTAACAAAACATCGCAGATCGATCGATAGAGGGCGCGCGCACTCGAAGTGGTCCGGGCTGTCATGCATTTAAAAGCACACGTGAACGCACGCACGTACGCACGCACGCACGCACACACGCTGCCGCGCACGCGCACCACACACGCACATGCACGCACGCACGTACGCGCACACACACACATACATACACACACACACACACACACACACGCGCACACGCACGCACGCACGCACACACACGCACACAC
>NW_014580951.1:6771-7567 GCF_000485595.1 Priapulus caudatus
CTTCGGAAAAATATTTTCCGCGCTGAAAAATTTGTGTCGGTCGGTTAATAAATCCTTGATGAATTGCCGCCCGTATAAAATAACCGCATACCATCGCGCTATATACTGTCTGCTTATCTAAATACTAAATGCAAAGTAACGACGCAATTATGCAGCTATTTCGGCGGAGATTCGCAGACTCTATATCTACACACACACGGACATTTGCTCGAAGCCTCCGTATGTTTCAGAACTACTAGGCGGACTGGATCGAAATTACGATTCAATGTAATCGCTCGATAACGATGACTAACTTATGATATAGCTGCACGAATTAACGATCGCATTATGCTAGTCTTAACTTAGTGTGAGTCTCTAGTTAATGTTGGATTAAGTTTTACGATCACTCTACATTACAGCGCGTTTGCTGTTCGGAGGTTTTGTGGCCGATGAGCAGAGAAGATGCTGAGAAGATGCTGAGAAGATGCTGAGAAGATGCTGAGAAGATGCGGAGAAGATGCGGAGAAGATGCTGAGAAGATGCAGAGAAGATGCAGAGAAGATGCTGAGAAGATGCTAAGAAGATGCTGAGAAGATGCGGAGAAGATGCGGAGAAGATGCTAAGAAGATGCTGAGAAGATGCTGAGAAGATGCGGAGAAGATGCGGAGAATATGCTAAGAATATGCTGAGAAGATGCGGAGAAGATGCGGAGAAGATGCTAAGAAGATGCTGAGAAGATGCGGAGAAGATGCAGAAAAGATGCAGAGAAGATGCTGAGAAGATGCTGAGAAGATGCTGAGAAGATGCTGAGAAGATG
>NW_014580951.1:8326-9794 GCF_000485595.1 Priapulus caudatus
ACACACACACACACACACACACACACACACACACACACACACACACACACACACACACACACACACACACACACACACACACACACACACACACACACACACACACACACACACACATACACACACAGTATTAAGAACCTAGTATTAACATTCTGTCTGTACATAATTCTATGCGCCCCAGTTCCCGAAGCCATCACAACACTATCGCTAACACCATGTCTATCCGCCTGTTGAGCCTGTTCTCCTATCATCTCCATTACCTTACCATCAGCCCCTAATCACCTATAATACCTCGGCATCCCTCCCTCATCATATATACTACTCCAGCATCTCTTTCTCATCTTCTTTACTCCTTCAGCATCCTTCCATCGCCATCTATATCTCGTGATGATCTTCTCCTCCCCTAATCATTTCTAGTTTTATGGCTTCTTTCTCTCGTCATTGACGTCCCATTCAACCTTCTCCCATCATCACAAACGATCTCTCATCGCATTTTTGTCTAATAATTTATTCCGCCTTAACAGTCTCTCTGTCGTTCTGCAGAGCCCTCTTTATTTTTGCTGTCTTTCTGTCCCTCGTTCTCTCTCTTTCTCTCTCTCCCACTTTCTATTTCTCGTGCTCTGTCTCTCGTTCTCTTTCTTTTTCACTCTCTCACAATTTCTATCTCTCGCGCTCTGTCTCTCGTTCTCTCTCTTTTTCACTCTCTCCCATTTTCTCTCTTTCTCTCTGTCTCTCTCTTTTCTCTCTCTTTCTCACTCTCCCTCTTTCTATCTCACGCGCTCTGTCTCTCGTTCTCTCTCTTTTTCACTCTCTCCCACGTTCTCTCTTTCTCTCGGTCTCTCTCCTTTCTCTCTCTTTCTCAATCTATCTCACTCTCGTTCTCTCCCTCCTGCTGGCTCTATTTGTCTCCATTTCTTGATTGTCTGCTGCACCCACGCGCGATCTCTAGCTCTCCATCTCTCGTGTTCACCTTTCCTCTCTTTGGGACTCCGGGACGGCGCTGCCGCCTCTCACTCCATCAAACACCCTTCCTCTCTAGATCTCACTCTTGCTCTCCCACACACATACACACACCTCGCTCATACTTAAACACATTGCCCTCTCAGCTGCTCCCACGCGCTATCTCTAGCTCTCCATCTTTCATTTTCATCTTTCCTCTCTTTGTGACTCCTGCATTGCCGCCTCTCACCCCATCAAACACTCTTCCTCTCTCACTCTTACTCTCCCACACACATTCACACCTCGCTCATACTTAAACACATCGCACTCCTACTTATACACCCATCTATCTTTCACTGTCATGCACATCGCACTTATAAAGCTCTCTACACCCCTCTCACTCCTCTCTCACTGTGTGTGTAGGTGTGTGTGTGTGTGTGTGTGTGTGTGTGTGTGTGTGTGTGTGTGTGTGTGTGTGTGTGTGTGTGTGTGTGTGTGTGTGTGTGTGTGTGTGTGTGTGTGTGTGTGT
>NW_014580951.1:10648-11295 GCF_000485595.1 Priapulus caudatus
ATCGGGCCGCCCTCGACAGGACTGAGCTCCCCCCCTTGTTTCTCCTCTCTCTCTGTCTCTCTCTCTCTCTCTCTTCGTCTCTCGTCTCTCTCTCTCTTCTCAGCGCGCCTCTCGTCTCTTGTTTGGCGGCTCTCTCTCTCTCTCTTTCTCTGCTTATCTCGTCGAGAGAGAGAGAGAGAGAGAGAGAGAAAGGTGAAAAGGGGAGGGAGCTCAGCCCTGTCGAGTGCGGTCCGATTTCGCCACTACTAACTATTTGCTGGATCAAGATATAGGAGTTTAAAATTTTGCATCGCTGTTCCCATTGATTCTTCAGATTATGCTTACGATGTCGCGGACGATGATGATGACGATGATGATAATGATGCTGATGTGATGTTGATGCTGATGCTGATGATGACGACGATGATTATGATGATGACAATGACGACGATGATCATGATGATGACAATGACGACGACGACGACGACGACTATGATGATAATGATGATGATGATGGCGTTGATCGCAACGATCTCTCCATCTTCTTCCCTATACCCAACACTCTCTCTTTCGTTCCCTCTCTCGCTCTCTCTCTCTCTCTCTCCCTCTCTCTCTTTCGCTCGCTCACTCTCTCTCACTCTCTCTCTCTCTCTCTCTCTCTCTCTCTC
>NW_014580951.1:12876-13344 GCF_000485595.1 Priapulus caudatus
GAGAGAGAGAGAGAGAGAGAGAGAGAGAGAGAGAGCGAGAGAGAGAGCGCGCGCGACGAGCGACATAATATATAGTAGCTTCATCAGTGATAGAATTCAATGCGGCAGCTGCAGCGAGGCACACTTCTAAATATGATGTAGCGCTCGCGCTTTCTCCTCATTCTTCTTTGCTGCTCACCAGTCTCCTCTCCTCTTTCTTCTCCTCCCTCCTTTCTTTCTTGTCTTTCTTCTCACCCGCCTCCTCACCCTCTTCATTAGCTTCTTCCTGCTTTTTCTCCCCTCTCACTCCTGCTCCTCCTCCTCCTACTCCTACTCCTCCTTCTCCTCCTCCTCCTCCTGCTCCTCCTTCTCCTCCTTCTTCTCCTCCTCCTCCTCCTACTCCTCCTCCTCCTCCTCCTCCTCCTGCTCCTCCTGCTCCTCACTTTCGTCTTCCTTGTCTTCCTTCTCCTCCTCCTCCTCCTCCTTCTC
>NW_014580952.1:0-7050 GCF_000485595.1 Priapulus caudatus
ATAATAATATATATATATAACCATATAACCATATATATATAACCATTCGCTCGCTTCACGAGCTCGGCTGGCTCGCAACGATAAATCCTCCCCGATTCCAAACTTCAAAGGTTGGCATCTCTGGCATCAATAAACTATACTTTATTGAACTAATGTGTTGAGAAAAGCTTAGAATGCACCAAATTGCACCATTTAAAACAAATTCTGGTGGGAGAGATGTCCCTAGACCCCACTAGCCTGTGATGCTCGCTGTGCTAGGACGTCGAAATGCGCAAATACACCTAAAGAAATTAACGCATCAGATATTTTTATACTGCACAATAGACATGGATAATTCAAAGAAATCTCGCGGAGAGCTATTTCCTAGACTTCAACAAACGGAAGAAGACTGGTTTTCCCAAGCGTTTAACCCACCAATAACGCGTCGAATCATACCCGAGAGGTCAATATCGACGTTCAAGGAGCTGATATGGCAGAGCAAGACAACTGGATGGCTGCCGATGTACGGTAGGTTATATTGAACAATTTGAAAAATATTGCCATTTTAATTTTTAACGGTTTTTAAGTCACGTTCATTTTATTCATTTACAATTTTTTTTCAGCGAGGGGGTTGTGTATAACTTTTGCATATTATGTTTCTACATCAACTTTTCGAAATTTGGGGGACAGCCGCCCTCTCTCGGATCCTCCTCATAGACAAAGACATGGTTTATTGGCACCGTGCTATATGTACAACCATATAGGTACAACCAACCCCAAGAGCCTGCGAACGGGGTGTGGCGTTAGCCCAAAAATATATACCGTAAATCCTCGAATTAACGCTCAGGGTGCTTATTTAATTTTCCCAAATCGTGACCAGATGTTCATTTATATCTGCAGAATATAACTGAAAACTTACATGACTGATGCGTAATAAACACAACCAAAACTACTCAACGTTTGTTGTTTTAGAACTCGCAAGGGGGAGGGGCGCTTATTCGAGGAGGGCCACTTATTTTAAATTTGGGATAAAACGGGGGCTGCTTATTCGATGGGGGCGCTAATTAGAGGATAGACGCTATTATAAATCATGCATTATCCCTTATATTGAATAAAAAATGCTACACTACACTACAACCAAACTTGGACAGGGAACACATTTTACAGCATCTTTAACATATGGCATTCATGTCTATTTTAGCTATGACATCAGATGAACTCTCTCGTCTTGCGGCCTCAGGATCTCGAGGATGGCTTTCAACTGATCACATAACATGGGTCTTAGATAAGCTGAATAAGTCACAAAACGATGTCCTCCTGTTCTGCCCCAATGCTGTGGTAGATGTTCAAAGTACGATGGCCAGAATGTCAAAAAGTTTTAACCTTGGTACACTCAAGCGTATGGTGTTTGTTCTGAATGTTGGAAATCGGCAAGGCGCAACAACATTCATAGGAGGTCTCGGTAATAATCCCCCTGGCAATCACTGGGTCTTGGTAGTCATCGAGTTACGACCCTACAAGCGTATATACTACTGTGACAGTCTAGCATGGGAGTTCCCAGCAGAGCTTCTAGCAGCAGTTAATAGGTTCGTCACCTACATCCCACAAGTAGGAGAATTTGAGCAAAGGCATGTATCCATGGCTCATTGTCCTCAAGCGACCACTACAAACGGTCACCGATGTGACGGTCGATGCCTCAACTATTCGTTGCAGACCTGCTCTTCCATGTGTGGTGTAATTGCACTTGCTAATGCTGCTACTGCTGCTCTTAACGATGATCTGCTGAAGTGGCTCACCGGCCCTCCCTCTAAGAATAGTCTCTATCTGCAACATCCGAGCCAGCATGTATATTACCTGAGACGAGTGTTGATGGCCTGGTTTGCTGAAGGTAAAATAGAGCTGGATTATATGTTGCCCCCTGTCGGGTCTATGACCAGTAATCAGCAGAGTTCAGACCACAATTTTTCCCAGTGGCAGAAGGTATCAGGACGAAAAGGCAAGACACAACCTGTAGATTTCTCCGCTAGTCCTCCGAGAAGTGATGATGCAGTAGATTCGTCACCTTCCAAAACACCTAGCTCAAATGACTCGCCTAGTTTCGTCCCACCAGAAGCTAAAATGAAGGATTCTTTGGTTAACCCACCTAGTTCTGCACCACCCAAAGAACAAACGAAGATCACGTCAGCTAATCTTTCACCAGCAAAATCCAAAAAAAGAGCTTCTTCAGATAATTCTTCACCACTGAAAGCAAAAAAGTCCTCGGCAAGTAAAAGTTGCCCGAAATATCAGTGCAATAAATGCGGACAGACGTTGAGCAGTAGGAACACGCTGTACAAACACAGACTCAGACACAGAAGACGCAATAACACAAAGCAACATGATAACGGGAAAGGGAAGCCAGTCATCTGTCCTGACTGTAGAGACACTGAAAACATGCCAAACGGGTTTGACACGACAAAGCAGTTGATTGCACACTTAAATTCTGACCATGATCGAAAGCTGGTAATAGAAGAATCAACATTCAATTGTTGGCAAGACTTTCAAAAATGGAAGCAGGAGGAGGAAACGATTACTAAGACTTGGTATGTGAGACCGAGGGCAGACAGGCATACAGAGTATTACAATACAACGTGGCTACACTGCAACAGAGCTGGCACATTTGAGACCAGAGGTTCTGGTAAGAGGCCCTTAAAATCACAGGGAACTTCAAAGACTGGATGCAGCTGTCCCGCATTTATCACTGCCTGGACATATGTAACAGGAGAGGTGAAGGCAGAGTACTGCTTAAAGCATGTAGGTCATCGACAAGAAAGCGCTTACAACAGAATTTCGCCGGAGATGCGCACTACCATTGCTGCCAAACTTGCGCAGGGTGTTAGCATGAACTCTGTGCTGGACTACATCCGGGACAACATAGTTGGGCCACTGCATAGAGATCACTTAACCACCCGTGCTGACCTCCGTAACATTAAGCAGCAGTACAGTATCAACTCTATGCAAAAGGCCAACAACGATGCAGACAGCGTCTTATTCTGGGTAGAAGAAATGACGACAGAGGATTATAATCCTGTTATATGTTTTAAGCGCCAAGGCGAAAAATCCATCTATCCAGGTGTCGAGAACAAAGACTTTCTGCTTGGATTGCAGACGGAATTCCAGGCGAAAATGTTCAAGCAGCATGCCCATAAAGTAGTCTGTCTCGATGGTACACATGGAACAACTGCCTATGACTTTCAATTGATTACTGTTATGGTTATCGACGACTTCAATGAGGGAATTCCTGCTGCGTGGCTTATCACCAACAGAGAAACGGCTGATGCTTTAAAGGTCTTTTTTACAAGCATCAGAGAGAGGTGCGGTAACGTGCAAACAGATGATTTCATGAGCGATGATGCTGAGCAGTACTATAACGCCTGGCGTTATTCATTCTCAAGACCAAACAGAAAGCTCCTATGCAGCTGGCACGTCGATCGCAGCTGGAGGAGGAAGCTGAATCAATGCATTAAAGACAGGGAACAACAAGCAGAGATGTATGCAGTTATGAAGGCACTGCAAAATGAACCATCAGAAGCTCAGTTTCGTCGCTCCTTACAACAGTTTTTAGCATGGGTAAAAGACATATCTGAGCCCCTGGCCAATTATTTTCAGAAAGAATACGTCGGCAGAGTTGGAGAATGGGCAGCTTGCTTTCGAGCTGGCTCTAAAACTAATACCAACATGTTCGTGGAGAGTTTTCATCGCACTCTCAAGCATGTCTACTTCGAGCGAAAGCAAAATCGACGGGTTGACCACCTAATATTCAAGCTCGGGAAAATTTCAAGGGATAAGGCTTTTGAGCAGCTAATAAAAGCAGAAAAGGGCAAATCTACTATAAGACAGCGGGAAAGTTGCAAGCGCCACAAGCAAGCGGAAGCTACAGTGCAGAGAAAAGGAGTTCTACTGTTAGATTCCAACAGCTGGACAGTAGAATCCGTATCCAAAAAAGGCACCCAATATCATGTGCGAAGATTACGAACTGCTCCCTGCACTTGTCTGCTACAATGCAAGTTTTGCAATGCTTGTGTCCACAAGTTCAAATGTACCTGCCCTGATTACATTTTGCGTTCTCTAGTGTGCATCCACATTCATTCAGTTAATATATTTTACCACTCACACATTACTACGCAACTAGAGCAGGACAAAGTTGATCACATAGAAGTCGAGGATTTTGTACACGAACGTGAAGAACTAAGTAAGATCATACATCAGGAGGAACAACTCAAGGAGGAACAGCAGCTTCAAGATCTGAAAACCGTTGCACTTGGCAAGATTTCTGAGCTTAGTGATTTGATAAGGCAGGCTCCAACAAGAGATACAATTAGTTCAACTTTGCAGCACACTCGTTCTGCGATTTCAGTGGCTAAAGTTCTCAGTGTAATTGGGAATGATCACCACTACCTGCAGACAAAGTCAATTCCATCTAACAAACTGGCTGAAAAACAAAACAATTTCTTGTCTACAAGGAAAAAGAAAAGTGTTCGGCACCAGATGGCTACAATGTCTGACACTACACAGACGCAATTAGAAGAAGCTGGTGTTGAAGTGTGTGGATTCTGTTTAAAAGAAAATCCACCAGGCATGGACAATGATACTGTGGACTGGATAGTGTGACAAGTGTAAAGTTTGGGTTCATGAAGCATGTGACTACATTGAAGGAGATAAGAACAACTACATTTGCTGCATGTGCCGCACTTGACCGCTACTACAAATTCTCTGTGAAATCTCAAATTCTCAATATATATCGGCATCCGTTCATCTACGTGAGATGGTATCACTCTACATCATGATGGTTAATTTCAGCCAAAAGCTGAAGCCGCCATGTGCTCCTGGTTGCAGCTTCAGCTTCCCACGTGTCTTCTTTGATGTTGAGGGCTTTCATGTCTCGGTAGCATACATCATTGTACCTGAGCATTGGGCGCCCTCTTGACCTTTTAGCGTTGGCTATTTCCCCATACAGAATGTCCTTGAGCGGCATGAAATGGCTGGTGTCTCGTTCGGCAGCACGAATCCATGGTCCTCGAAGGCGATGAATGCCTGGCGATTCAGTGATCATGGCTTCTTCCTGGGTTTTCATGGCTTCTCCTTCAATAATCATGGCTTCTCCCTAGCTTTTCATGGCTTCTGCCTCAGTTTTTATGGCTTCTCTCTTGGCCTAGAATAATAAGATTCAAATCTTGCAGTGTGACAATGAGCTTCAGCTCCTGCAGTCTAATGAGCTTCAGCTTCCGTGGTCAGGTGGTTTAGATAAGCTTCAGCTCCTGCAGTCTAATGAGCTTCAGCTTCTGTGGATTAGATAAGCTTCAACTCCTGCAGTCTAATGAGCTTCAGCTTCCGTGGTCAGGTGGTTTAGATAAGCTTCAGCTCCTGCAGTCTAATGAGCTTCAGCTTCCGTGGTCAGGTGGTTTAGATAAGCTTCAGCTCCTGCAGTCTAATGAGCTTCAGCTTCTGTGGGTTAGATGAGCTTCAGCTTATTTTTTCTGCCTATGCTGCATACCTTACTGGAGGTGCCAAATGTAAGATGATCTGCCTTCATCGTCTCTATTGTCTGTCCTTGTCGCTCACAGTTGTAAACATCCTCACTCCAGATCACGCTGTATTGTGTCCGAAGTGCCCTGCAATCATATTGCAATGTTTGAAATTAGAGGCAGCAAACAGCAGTCTACAGAGGTCAGTTTGCTGCCTGATTTCGATGCTGGCAGAAAACACTTACTGCCATGAAATTCCAAATAAGTGCCGCAACAGCGACAGGGCTCATCTGCTGCTCTACTCTACTGGCTTTCGTTTCTGAAAAAGGTTGAAAGTCAAACCGGCTACGTCATCATCAAACCCGTGTAGCATAGGTATTAACACTAAAACTAAACCCTAACAATGCATCCTACTTCATACCTGCTCGATTGTCTTATATATTCGTGTCATAATGTATCACTAGGCCTATAGTTGCCGCGAGATGGCGCGTGCAAGTGTAATCAATAATCAAACATGGCATCGACCTTTGTGCATTGGTGATAAGTCAAGAAAGTAGAGATAACCTAATTCCATTGAGTTGCTGAAATGTACAGGCTAAAATCCAAGTATATTCAGGCAGGCAACAATTTGGCTCAGCTGTGAGTAATAAATTAAACACATCTGCATTGCAGGTGTGCATGTCTATTAGAAAAGTGCCAGTTCACCCATATGCATCAGTAATGGATTGCCCCTGGGTTTTTGCCTACATTTCGGATGCCGGTAGCCACGCTAGCATTCAGGGTGCTATTAATATACAGACCGCTTTAGAAAATAATATGATTTAAGGAGTGTAAACCTTGTTCAACAAACTTTTGTCTTTGCAATTGAACTGCAAATGTAGCCTCACATCCACACAGGTATGGGCTCTAACAATAGCAAAAGCAGTTCAGTCCTTTGTTAACAGTCAACAAATCCATGTTGAACCCTCCCTTTCAAGGTCAAAAGGTTATCAGACACTTACTCTTCGCACGTCAGTGGGAAGCACATTTCATGGTCCTTTCAATAAAGCCATAAAAATGGTAGGTCACCGCTGAAACAAAAAAGTTTTTCAATCGCTCCGTCAGACCATGTCCTCATAAAATGTCTAAAATCTGCCCTGTGCCCCATTGACCATTGACCTTTGACCTCCAATTTCGGCACAGTGATGGCTTTTCCTACCATGATGCTATACACCGACTATCACGAGCCTAGGTCGAGCCGTTTATGACCTTTGACCTGTGACCTCCAATTTCGGCACAGTGATGGCTTTTCCTACCATGATGCTATACACCAACTATCACGAGCCTAGATCGAGCCGTTTAGATTTGTGCCGCAACTCTGCATTTTCTCCCTATACCTTAAGTTAAGGAGTGAATGTTCCCCCTTCTTTTACACCTCTTGACCTTTGACCTTTGACCCCAGCTTCGACATCCCAACTCGTTTTCGGATTACCCCCCCACCCCACCCCCCACACACGTCCCGAATATCGTGACCGTACGTCGAGCGGTTAAGATTTGTGCCCAACTGTTGACAGAGGCACGCACGGAC
>NW_014580952.1:7241-10660 GCF_000485595.1 Priapulus caudatus
TCTCTTTTCAGAGGCTCTAGGGGTGGCCACAGTACCATAGCTGAGGAAGCAAGCCCGACATCAAGCCAACCAGCCAGGTGGTCTTTCCTTGTTTTATTATTAGTCCCCTCTACAGCATTTTTAGCATGGCTCTGAGGCAAGCACTATTATACCTGCACTGGACCTCGAATAAAGAAACAAGTAAAATGAAGTTGTATATGAACAATATAAACTACTCTTGCACTGTAATAGCTGGATTTAATTAAGAAGGATATAAATTTCTAATATTGTATCAAGGATAATGGTTTTTGTTATCGTAGCAACTGCCATAAAAGTTAAAACTCTTAGCACGTTTTTAAGCAATTGTTCATATTCATTGCTTACGTCAAACTGATACTTGCATACGTATATATTTACAGGTTCATCCCAATTCAGGACAGCTAACACCAACAACGCCTTCAACCAATTGACCTACATTTTCTTTGTCATATTTAAATCTTTTATACATTAATTTAAGGGAGGTTTAACTGACATAACTTCATTAAGTGTATCAGCCTTGTGTAACTGTGGGGGAGGTGGAAGGGGGCCTTTCTGGTGCAGACGGTACTGCCCTTTGGGTTGGCACGTGTGTGCGAACAGCCAGAAATTAGTTAAGTATGTAAGTTTTCTGTAACTGTGGGGAGGTTTAACTGACACTGTGATTATTGCTAAAATATACATTTTCTGAGCTATTTTTGTTGCTAATGGCCATCGGCAATGGTGGTCACCTTCTCACTATCATGCTACCAACAACTTTCTATTTTGTTTCGTTCAAATGTACAACATATTCGTTGACTCATAATTTGAATGATGTGGTGGTTTATTTGCATACAGTATTTATTATTTTATTATATTCTGTTACATGGCAATGATTAACACGTTTTGTGCCATACATAGATATCATGGATGACATATACGCATATGAGCCTTTTTTTTCTTTTCTTTTTTAAATGCTACTAAATGTTTATCCTATGTGATATATATTTGAGAACTTGTACACTTTTCCCTTTATTTTTCAGTTCACTGAACCCCTACAATGGCTTCACAGCACTGCAATGCAGCACAGCAATTGCAACACTCGTCGCTGTGAGAATATTCATTTGCCCGACACTGTTAGCGTTATATTTCATATTATATTATGTGCGGCATGTAGTGTACGAGTTGTGGGGGCGTACTTCAACTACTTGATCCAGCAGCCAGTGTTTTGAAAGGGCCAAAATGCCGTAGGCTGTAGCCTGACTGTACTAGATATAAACATATTCTAAGTACTTAAATTAGGGATTTAATATATGCACTGTATCATGTATGATGTTGTATCATAATCATGTGTCCTACACTGTGTTGTACAGTCACAGTATCAGTGTATACTGACTACTCAGCCGACTGACAACTGGTAAGAGTTGTGAGTGTACGACTACGAGTTGTGGGGGCGTACTTCAACTACTTGAACTAGGCCCCCCTATACTAGTTGATCACGCAGCCAGTGTTTTGAAATGGCCGAAATGCCGTAGGCTGTAGCCTGACTGTACTCACAGGCACTTGAAGCGTTTCAATAAAATACAATGATAAATAAATGGAAGGTATTATTTACCCGACCGTCGTGTACCGAGTGATGAAAAATCGCATTGCGCGCACGACCGTCGGGTACCGAGTGATGAAAATCGCATTGTGCGCACGACCGCCGGGTAGAGAGTGATGAAAATCGCATTGTCGCACTTGCGGGCGCACGGAGCCGTCGGGGTACCCGCGAGTGATGGAAATGGCCGTTTGCGGCGCACTGACCGTAATGCGACGGTACCGGACGTCGATGGAAATGGCGTTGCGCGCGACCGTCGGTACCGAGTGTAATGAAAAAGGTGCTGGCCACCGAGGAAAAAACCGACCCGTCGTGTCGCGGCAAGTGAAGAAATTTATATCTGAATCGAGATCGAGTACGCGAATCGAGATGTTCTCACCTGGCGGGCCTGACGTCGGGTCAACTACATCACTTGCCTAAATGGATAACGAAATTTTATGTACTACGCGAAATTCGTTAAAATGTTTGCTAATAGTAGAGTTGAGTCACCATGTTTCGGTTCCAAAGATAAGAACATGGGTTCCCTAATAAAACCGAATGTCATTTACAGCTCCAATATAAATATAATATTTTATATAAATATAAATAGGTTTAGGTTATGGTTAGGCGCTTAGCTCTAGTACTGATACATAGCCTGCCTTACATTAACTGCCGCTGCTATAGACCGCACCATGGGGCACGCGATCGGACCAACTTATCTCCAGCCAGTCCACGAGAAAAACTATGTATTTCCGCAATGGACCGGGTGGGCGGGTTGTGTTGGTTGTGGACAAAGACCATTGTTGTTGTCAAAGTAAGCAATTTAATAATAGTAATCTTGTTCATCTTTCATGACAAAACTAAATATTATCAGAATGCCTCTTTGATGCTTAATTTGTACCTCTGAGCAAACAAACAATGTTTTTGTCCACAACCACCCCAACCTCCGCCCACCCTCCACACGGCCGAAATACATAGTCCCGCTGACTGGCGGCTCGGCTGCCAGCGCCGCCAGAAATGGCCGTTTGAAGTTCGCAGAGTCGAATGTTTTTCACACAGAAAATACCGCAAGTGATACGCATTGCCAACGATAGTATCAGAGTTCAAATCTTAAGTAAGGCGCCCTATACTGTAAGAACATGATTCACCCCCTCGATAAAAAGGCATGTAAGCTGCCTACACCCGGAGAACGTTTCAGAGTAAAGTCGGCGGTATGAATCGGGGCTAAGTTGGTCCATCCTGCGGCATCGGTCGTCTAAGCCCAGCGGCTTAGATGTAGCAGCCCTAACTAGTACGTAGAGCCAGTTGAGCGTTATTGGTCAAGGGTTCAGTTTTAGGGGTTAGGGTTAGTTAGGGCTCGCCCACAGAAAACGCGTATCTGGCTGCAGGGTTAGGAGATAACCCGAATTGCGCGTTATTGTCGGTGGCTACTTGGAGGTCAGGTCCACACCTACCCGCGGCCCCCAGCCGTCGTCGGCTATAGGGCTTAGGGGTAGAAATTAGGGTTAGGTTATGGTTAGCCTTACCAGCAGGTTGGTGTTTATGGGACCCGCCAGTGCTTCCTCGGTATGCTGCCCGCGCGGTGTTTCTAACTAGTCATCCTACATCTTAGCCAGGACAAAGCTGTGCGCATATTCATTACCACGTGAAAGGAGTACTATGAGACAGTTAAGAATTGGTATACATAAAGTTTCCGCGTATTTCATTTAATCAACTATGTTTTATGAAACGCCGTCAGTGCCGGTGTCTGCTGACTTACCACTAGACACCCATATCTGAAAAATCCAAAGTCCAAAATAAGGTATATATAACGATTAATGTATTATGTATTGAAATGGTAGCCTAC
>NW_014580952.1:12237-13340 GCF_000485595.1 Priapulus caudatus
CCCAGCTTCGGCATCCCAACTCGTTTTGACGATCCCCCCCGATGTGCCGAATATCGTGACCGTACGTCGAGCGGCTAAGATTTGTGCCCAACTGTTGACGGACGGATGGACGATCGTGCGATTCTACAAGCTGCATCTGACTATGTCAGATGAGCTAAAAAGACAGCAAGGGGTTGCATGGGATAAGAAAGAGACATCATGACATGGGCAATAGCCAAGGGAGATATGGGCCAGCAGAAGAATAGAGGGTGAAATGGCCAGGATCATAAAGATATTGGAATCAAAGGGAATTAGATTCCACTACAGAGAAAAAACTACGGACATATTGTGTGTGGATAGATCACGAAGTGAACAGAGTCAGACTGGGACTGAAGAAAAATGGGAGCATGCTCACCCACCTTAGCATACACTGCTGTGAAAGGTTGTGCAAGGTAAATAGATTAGAGTAGAATGGAATAATAAGTCAGAGCAGGCAAGAGAATAATAAATATAATTTCTAAAGAAACGATTAGAAGCAAATAGTGGAAGAAGGCTAATCAATAATTAAACGAAGCTCTATTAAATACAAATGTTAATCCTGTGATGTTACCTGTGATTCTTATGTAATTAGAATCTCAACTGATGCACCATATGCATTATGAAACGAAAGTGTCAATGACACTGTAGCTCACCTTGGGTGTGACAGAAGAGAGAGGGGGATATATAAAGGAAGAGTAAATGCATAGTGAAATTGCCATGACAATAGCTCATCTTGACGATGTCAATGTGAGCTAAAAATAGACATACCTTATCTTGTGTGTATGATCGATTTCAGCACCAGCGACATCTCGGGCCGGGTTTTTGTCTCGTCTACGATACTTACTGCCATCCGCACTAAAGGAAATGACAAGCAATACGAAGTGAACCAGCAAATCCGATCAAGATCTCCCAGGGAACGCCATTTTCAACGTTCGTGGTATGATCAGCTCTTCCGGGGGTAAAGTTGCTTCAATGATAAACGAGTCAGTAAGTACCATAGCTGAGGAAGCCAGCCCGACATCAAGCCAACCAGCCAGGTGGTCTTTCCTTGTTTTATTATTAGTCCCCTCTACAGCATTTTTAGC
>NW_014580953.1:0-5739 GCF_000485595.1 Priapulus caudatus
GAGGAGAGAAGAGAGGAGAGGAGAGAATGGAGAGAGAGAGAGGAGAGAGAGAGAGGGCTAGAGCGAGCATGTGACCGTGGAAGAGAGAGGGCGAGACGAGAGCATGTGACTGTGAGAGAGAGGCGAGGAGAGAGAGAGAGAGAGAGCATGTAGTGAGTGAGAGCATTAGGGCAAGGGGAGAGAATGTGAATTGAGAAAAGAAGAGCGTGAAGCCGATGAGGGGAGGAGGAGGAGAGAGGGGAGGGGAGAGCTATGAGTCGGGAAGGAGAGACGCGGGAACTAAAAGAGTAGGCGCGAGCGAGAGGGAGAGCGGAGAGGCCAGGAGGCGTGAGTTGGGAAAGAGAGGACGCGGCGAACTAAAAAGGGCGAGACACGGAGGAGGAGTGCACACATTGCGCATGCGCTCGGGCGATAGTTATTTTGGCCTGATCACTGACTCGGGGGATTTTTGCATTATGGGCTTCAAACGCGACAGCTAAACATGTTTTGACAAGCCAGCGAGGCAAAGGTGGACATTGCGTCCAACAGATTAGAGTTGCTAGGTCCTTTCTCCCGTTGTGTGTGTGGGTGTGTGTGTGTGCGTTGTGAACGTGTGCGTGGTGCGTGTGGTGTGCGTGTGCGTGTGCGCTGTGCGTGTTGCGTGTGGTGTGCGTGTGGCGTGTGCGTTGTGCGTGTGCGTGTGCGATGTGCGTGTGCGTGTGTGTCGATTGCGTGGAGCTTGTGTGTGTCGGGTGTGTGTCGTGCGTTGCGTGATGTGTGTGTGGCATGCAGGTGGTGTGGTTGTGCGGTGTGTGGTGTTGTGTATGTGTCGTGCTTGTGTGTGACGGGAGAGAGAGAGAGAGACGGGAGGAGGGGAGGAGTGTGTTGGTGTGTGAGGAGGAGAGAGAAGAGACGAGGAGGAGAGAAAGGAAAGCGCTGCGTATCGTTGCTGACTGCGTGGTTGTGTGGATGTGTGTGCAGTGTTTGCGCGCGCGCGTGCGTGCGTGCCGCTGCCTGTGTGTGTGTGTACGTGTGTAGTGTGCGCGTTTGTGGTGCAGTGTGTGTGTGTGTGACGACGGTGTGTGTGTGTGGTGTGCTAGATGTGCGTGCGTTGTGTGTGTGTACGTGTAGTCCTTGTGTGTGTGTGCTGGTGTGTGAAGCGAGCAGAGGAGGGGGGCAGAGAGATGAAGAGCGCTTATGTTGCGTGCCTGCGTGACAGTGGTGTGTGTGGTGTGCTTGTGTCGGTGTGTGGCTGCTATGTGTTGTATGTGTGTGTGTGTGTGTGGGTGTGTGGGGTGTGTTGTGTGTGTGTGATGCGGTGCGGGGGTGTGTGTATGGTGTGCTTGTGTGTTGCGCGTGTGCGTGGTTCGTGCCTTAGTGATGTTGTGGTGTGAACTGTGTGTGTGTGCGTGTGTGTGGTGTGGTGTGTGTGTTGTTGTGTGTGTTCGTTGGTCGTGGCGGCGTGCGTTGCGGTTGCCTGCCGTCCGCGTGTGGCTCGCGCGTTTGTGTGCGTCGAGTCTAGCCGTCGGCTAATGTGAAATTAAGAACAGGCCTCGATGGCAGAAATTAAGGGAAGATGCGAGGACTCTTTGTCTTTCTTGCGCACACGTTCTTCTCTCTCTCTTCTTCTCTCTCTATCTCTCTCTCTCTCTGCTCCGCTCTCTGCTCTCTCTCTCTCTCTCTCTCTCTCGCTCTCGCTGCTCTCTCTTCTCTCTCTTTCTCTCTACCCACTACCTTCTCTCCTTCTTATCACTTGCCGTCTACTAGCGACATATATGGTCTTTCTCTCTTTATATATTGATTTTCAAAAGAAAACGTGTTATTTGTGATGAAGAAAAAAAACACATTAGCTAAAAGGACATACTGGACATGGCCATGTATAGGCCACGACGTTACACACGCAAGACACAACTTTTTATTTTGAGATGATCTTTTAGCGACGTCTCCGCCCTTTGTTTTCAGATTATGCCGCTTTTCAGGCCGCGTACCTCTCTTTATCACGGGCATGTAAGCAATATTGAATGTTAGATGCTATGAATGTTTTATGTTCCCTCGATTGAAAAACGGCGGTCTAATCGTGCTGCGAGTCTGGTATCTGAAATACGGACACCTAATCCCATGAATTGGGCGCGGCGGGCAATTTTGCCACGTCGACTCTCGCCGTTTCGTTTCAACTGTCGTCTGTTTATCTCGCCTCGCTCTCTCTCTTCTCTCTCTCTCTCTCTCTCTCTCTCTCTGCTCTCCTCTCTCGCTCTCCTCTCGCTCTCTTCTCTCTCTCTCTCTCTCTCATCTCTCTATCTCTCTCTCTCTCTCCTTCGATCTCGCGCGCGCTGCTCTCTCTTCTCTCTCCTCTCTCTCTCGCTCTTTCTCTCTCTGCTCTCTCTCTCTCTCTCTCTCTCTCTCTCTCTTCCTCCCTATAATCTACCTCTTTCTCCGCCTCTCTCTCTCTTCTCTCTCTCTCTTCTCTCTCTTCTCTTTTCCCTCTCTCTCTCTCTCTCTCTCTCTCTCTCTCTTTCTCGCCCGCGCGCTCTCCTTCACTGTCTCTCTCACCTCTCTCGCTTCTCTATCTCTCTCTGCTTCATTCCTCTCTCTTCCTCTCTCTTCTCTTCTCGTCTCTCTCTCTCCCCTCCGCTCTCTCTCGGTCTCTCTTCTCTCCTCTCTCTCTCTCTCTCCTCTTTTCTCTCGCTCTCTCGTCTCTCGCTCTCTCTTGTATCTCGTCTCTCTCTCTCTCTCTGCTCTCCTTGTCTATTCTTTCTCTCTCTTCTCTCTCTTCTCTCTCTCTCTCTCTCTTTCCCTCTCTCTCTCTCTTCTCTCTCTTATCTTTCTTGCGCGCGGCTCTCTCTCACTCTCTCTTCACTCTCTCTCGCTCTCTCGTATCTCTCTCGCTCTTTCCCTTCTCTCTCTCTCTCTCTCTCCCTCTCTCTCTCTCCTCTCGGCACTCTTCGATCTCTCTCTTTATCTCTCTCTCTCTCTATCTCGCTCTCTCTCCCTCTATCTTTTCTCTCTCTCTCTTCGCGCGCGCGCGGCCTTTCTGCTTTTCATCATCTCTCGCCTATCTTTCTCTTCGCCGTTCTCCTTTTCTTCTCGCCGTCTCTCTCTCGTTCTCTTGTCGCTCGCGCTCTCTCTTTCTCGCTCGCTTTTCCTTTCACTATCTCTCTTCCGTCTCCCCTCTGCTCCGCCCTCTCGCTCATCTCTCTCTCGTCTCTCTCTCTCTCTCTCCGTCTCTCTCTCTTCTCTCTCTTGCTCGCTCTCTATCTCTATCTTCGCCGCTGCTTCTCTCTTTATAAACGTATATATATACGCAGCACACACACGCCACATACGCATCACACTCACGCCATACTGGATATAATGATTTTACATGTAGTCTGTTGACACCCATGAAAGCCCTTCCTCACGCAGCATTAGCGTCGTGTTTATCGTCTATTGGCGCGATTTGCTTTCATTCGCTCATAAAGTAGCAGGCGGCGCTCTGTGCGAGATGGAGATATCATGAATAAAAGCCCACTGAACGAGTGAGAGAGAATGATGAGAGAGGACATGAGAGAGAGAGAGAGAGAGAAGAGAGAGAGAGAGAAGAGATGAGAGGAGAGAGAGAGAAAAGAGAGAGATGAGAAAGGATGGGGGCACCAGTGCCGCTGTGTGCGAGTCTGGATCTGGTCCCAATGTGCTGTGTGTGCTCGTGTGCGTTCGTCTTGCGTGTGCGTGTGGCAGTGCTGCGTGGTGCGTCGTGCGTCCGTTATGCCGTGTGCGTGTCGTGTTGCGTGTGCGTTGTGCGTGTGTGTGTGTGTGTGTGTGTGTGGTGTGTCTTGTGGTGTGTATGCGCTGCGCTGCGTGTGTGTCTGTGTGCTGCGCACTCGCGTTGGTGGTGTGTGCTGTGTGGTGCGTGTGGTGTGTGCTGTGTATGTGTACGTCGCGCGCACGCGTGTGTGGGCATGTGTGTTAGACAGCCAGCCAGCCAACAGACAGACAGACAGACAGACAGACAGACAGACAGATGCAGACAGACAGGACAGACTAGACAGACAGACAGACCAGACAGACAGACAACAGACAGACAGACAGACAGACAGACAGACAGACAGACAGACAGACAGACAGACAGACAGACAGACAGCACAGACAAGACAGACAGACAGACAGCACAGACTAGACAGACAGAGAGAGAGCAGAATAGAGAGAGAAAGACGAGAGAGAGAGAGAGAGAGAGAGAGAGAGAGATTTACGCTATAGCCCGCCTCGCCATCCCTCTAATCAATTTTCTAAAGGCGCAATGCGCATCCCACTGATTGAGCCTTTGCATCGGGTGTATGGATTAAGTGCACGAGCGCCGGTGGCTTCCGTGCTATGCGCTATGTACCATCATTAGACCACATGCGAACAGTAAGAGACACGAACAGTTCAGTTATGTGTCATTACCGGATATAATCACCGACAATAATAGACACACACACACGCACAGTTCGGCTGTATGCTAGCTCAGTTCAGTTACATGCCAGCCAGTGATAAAACCTCGTACACTGAAAGCCGAAGCGGTTCAGTTGTATGCTGGCGGCTGATAGAGCCAAGGACTGTAACACATAGCAACAGTTCAGTTGTATCAAGAGTAGATAATATAACAATGTTATTATCTACTCTTGGTTGTATGCTAGCCAGTGATAAAACCGCGGACACTAAAAGGCAAAACAGATAAAAATCGCGATCACTAAAAGACAAAGCAGTTCAGTTTTATGCTTTTCTCTAATGAACCATGGACACTAACACATAGAAACAATTCAGCTATCTACTAGCCAGCGATAAAACCGCGGACACTAAAAGCGAAAACAGTTCTATTACATGCTAGCCAGTGATAAATCTTGGGTGATAAAAACCATGGGCACTATATAACAGATGAAAACGTTTCAGTTGCTCTTCCAAAACGAAACCGTGGACACTAACACGTAGAAACAATTCAGCTAGCCAGTGACAAATCCAGTGACCGAAAAACAACAACAATTCTATCGTATTCCATGACGTGATGCAACTATACGAACGCTGGCATTTTGCCAAAACATGGCGTCTTCTGCTAATATGACACCATCTGGCGCTCGTCTGCGCCTATTTTGCTGACGTAATGCTTTTAGGCGTACGGCGAGCCGTGACTAAGCTGGTCTTGCGGCAAAAACGCCACGAGCGAAATTCTCGACGAATTCCCGACTTTTTTGCCGATATCGGCGCGTGCTTCTTCGCTCGTGCTACGCATGCGCGACGGCGATCACGTGACTGCTGGCGGAGGACGACGAAGCGAGCGAGAGAGAGAGAGAGAGAGAAGGGCGGGGGGGGGGGAGACGAAAAGAGAGAGAGAGGAGAGATGAGATAGCGACGAAATGTCTTTTGCGTGACGTACATTGTTGCGCATGATATAAAAAAATCTCGCGACGCGCTCGTATGATATTGGATTGCTAAACTGTCTTTTCAGGTATTTTTAGGTATTTCACTCTGATTACGAGATCGGCTTATACGGCCTTTAACTCAATACACACGACGTCACGAAAGCTGTAATATGAACACCGGACAAAAAATTGTATATACGTCAAGGGATATAAGTTAAGGGAAGCGCTATATATATCAAGTGCGTGAGTTTGCGTGCGTGCGTGCGTGCGTGCGTGCTTGTGTGTGTGTGTGTGTGTGTGTGTGTGTGTGTGTGTGTGTGTGTGTGTGTGTGTGTGTGTGTGTGTGTGTGTGTGTGTGTGTGTGTGTGTGTGTGTGTGTGTGTGTGTG
>NW_014580953.1:9517-10067 GCF_000485595.1 Priapulus caudatus
CGCCCCCATGTCCCCCGGCTCACACGCCACCACGCTTATACCCCCGCCCCCATGTCCCCGACTCACACGCCACCACGCTTATACCGCGCGGCTCCCCATGTCCCCGGACTCACACGCCACCACGCTTATACCCCGCGGCGCCCCATGTCCCCGACTCACACGCCACCACGCTTATACCCCGCCCCATGTCCCCGACTCACACGCCACCACGCTTATACCCCGCGGCTCCCCATGTCCCCGGCTCACACGCCACCACATGTCTTCGTCAGATATTTTCTCTCACCACTTCCCGGCCTTCATGAATGCCATCGGATGTTTGCCGATATCTAATCAAAATAAATGCTGGAAAGAGAGGAAGCGGGAAGAGGAGCCCAGAAGAGATATTTTCATGCGCGCGTGCACGGGGGGGATTGCCGACACGTGGACTGGGAGAAAGCCAGACGAAGAGGCAGAAAGGGCGGAGGGGAGAGCGGGAAGAAAAATGGGTAGAGGCCGGGAGAAAGGGAGAGCGAGAGCGAGTGACGAGTTAGAGAGTGAGAAACATAAAGAC
>NW_014580953.1:13066-13331 GCF_000485595.1 Priapulus caudatus
TGCTACTGCTGCTGCTGCTGCTGCTGCTGCTGCTGCTGATGCTGTTACTGCTGCTGCTGATGCTGCTGATGCTGCTGCTGCTGATGCTGATGCTGTTACTGCTGCTGCTGCTACTGCTGCTGCTGCTGCTGCTCACGATAGTTTCACGCGTGCTCCGTAGGGGAATGTCGTGCTCTCACATTGTGCTGCCTTTCTCCTTGTTCTCGCTCTCCTCTCTCTCTCTGTCTCTCTCTCTCTCTCTCTCTCTCTCTCTCTCTCTCTCTCT
>NW_014580954.1:0-9713 GCF_000485595.1 Priapulus caudatus
ATATATATATATATATATATATATAAGGATGGGCAGACAAATTTAGAACTCGTCATATGGAAACCATACCTGGGTAATTGCTGGGTAAGTAACGAAGGAAGCCTCTTATGTATTTACGTACAAGCCATCCTTCGTTACCTAATGCTATTATGGAACTGCAGATGGCGCTGATTACTGCTGTCAAGTAAACTATGATCATTAAGTTGATGTGGAGGGCATGTTAAGGAAATGTGATGCCGTCACTTGCCTCTTTTTTAATAATTCATCATTCATCGTTATAATCAATGCAACGATTAAAGTATTTAAATTCTTAGTGGCAATAAATATAGTATAGGCCGTTGGAAATGGGAGAAACATGAATGTGCCTGAAAACGCGAAAGATGCGGATGGCATGAAATCATGATCATTTTAGCTATTATTCTATTTCATTATTATATGCGGTATGTTTTTGAAATCACATTTATTATTTTTAGTCGCAGTTTTCACTATGAAAACAGGCACTAGAAATCTCATCGACAAAGTAAATATTTCTTCATTGTTATCGAAACATTCGCTGTTACGGTTCAATTACGCAAATATAATTTATACGCCACATTTTAATAACATCACACTTACCGTGCACAAAGTAAGAGCGTCCGTTCCAGCGCACAACATGGAATTAAAAATTCGGATGCCATTGAGTGACCTTGACCTACATACGCGATTCGACAACACGGGGATCACGATCTTGTGCATATTAGTTGATGACGATGCCGCTGTAATGAAAACAACGTCTTAGTTAGAGATTTAGCTTCTAGATGTCATCACCGCGAACCCACACGCAGACACAGGCACACGCACACACACACACACACACACACACACACACACACACACACACACACACACACACACACTACACACACACACACACACACACACACACACACACACACACACACACACACACACNGGAGAGACCTGAGAGATGAGAGGTGACTTATCGAATAGGAACCATATCATTCTATACTGTAGATAACAAGTGATTATTTCTAATTCATTGCCTTTTACCACGATAAGTAACGTGAATTCGGGTGATGTTCTCTTATTTTTTTGGCGACTGAAATTAATGGTTTCATTTTCATATTTTTAAATTTTAAATTGAATGGCATATATAATCTACTGAGCTATATCAAATTTTTCATATTAGAAGTGCAATGAGTCGCGATTTTCCGGCATCCTTCTTTTTGTTCTCCGAGCTAATTTCTCTCTGTTTCAGCAATAGATATTTCAATAAATTGTGTGTTCCTGTGAATCATAATATTACCAATCTACTATTTAATGACGAACAACTATCTGATGGCTAAACGGTATTGCTCTCCCACCAACAACACCGTTTTAAGCAGAAAAGGTTTTAGTTCCAAAAGCTGTAGATAAATTTGAGGATTTACTGTGCACCTTAGCAATTGCAGGTTGCTTCTATTTTCAGATTGATATTAGTAAGGAACGCTGATAGAGCCATGTATTGTGCTTGTGTGAAAAGTACAGATAGCGTCCAAAGTGCTCTTCAAAAACTGTGAAATCGAATAAATTAATGATCGCACGCGCTTTTAATTATTTCTAGATGTATAGTAATTTGTCCGTACAGGTGTATCAAACGTGAATCGGATATTTTCCCTGCTCTAACGCAATGGTCCTCCCCGTCCTTCGTTACGTGATAAATAGTAATCAGACAGTGATGCCCTAGACGCGTTAGCCGCCTGTAGAGCGCCCAGCTCCGGTCACCTTTGCGTGATGCTTGTGACTGACGACGTATTAGACTGCGATTAACAGAGGACTGATGTGCCTTTCCATTGAGGACAATCTCAGCATTTATTGCGGTGTTTCGAATATTTCCGCCGTATTACATTAAAATTGCCCCATTTATCAGCACATTTATTTTCATTGCAAAGTACTATATAACACCTGATTCTCTGTCATGACGTATCCGTGTGGACAGGCAGGCAAAAGCCGGGTAGTCGCAATAAATTATGGAAGATGCACGTAACAAAAACTCGTAACTGTCGTAATTTTTACTCGTCTGTCACTTGAAACATAGTTACCGTATTTAGAAGTTTTATTATGACTTACGAATAGTCTGCCCCTCTAGTAGCCACGTCCAATACTGGTATATCGTACTCTCACGTGCTCACTCGCTACGCTATAGCCGTTTTTTCACTACGTGCCTGCAAGCAACAGTGACGCGAGCCCGAGTCCGCTCTTCTCGCTTGAATGCATCCAATTTTTATTCTTACATCATTGCTTAATAATGGTTTTTCTAGAATTCGTATTAGCTTTCCATTAGTAGAATACATGCCCATAGACCAGGAGCTCATAGGAAGTTTCACACGCCCAAGAGACTTTTTAATGTTTGTCACTATATCCATAGGTAATTAAAAGATTTCGTTTGAATCTAATTGCACGCTGGAATGTAATTTGCAGAATGAAATTAGCTTTGTTACCACAAGAAATTGCACTGTTGATCTGATTATTGTGTTAAGCTATCTCTCAGAAATAAAAGTCGTGGAAAAATAATGAATAAATTGTATTTCATTTGAGTTCTTCGTAGGTGAAAATTGTCCATAAAATCACGATTCGTAGGAACACATAACTGTCCCAGGGCTTCTCTGTCCGTTTTTTGTACCAGAAAGGCAACCGTACGGGCGCTTCCCAGTAAAGGGTTATGATAATCTTTTTTCATGCCAATCAATAATAGTTTTTCTTCTTAGACTATTACTGAGATATAACTTAATTTTTCTCATTCGCCTCAGATCGCCGCTCTCGAGTTTTTTGCGCGATAAACGCGCTTCTAAGACAGTAATTATGTTCTCGTGTCTGTTAGTTGCTTTATCGGTCGACTGACAAAGCAGGATTTTGCATAGAAGATGTAGTCTCGAGGTTCCTTTTTAATTTCGTCACAGACGAATTTACTTTTCTTCTTTATCAAGCATATGGAAAGATAAAAGAAGCAGTTTCACGGTATATTAGATAATGGCCTTAGTGGAGACATAGTAGCTCCGCACTCATTACGATAACAGCCGGTTGAGTATCGTGTGTGTTTTACTTTTGTTTATGTTATGTGATCGAGTTGCAAAAAGCTAAATATATCCCTTCCATTTTACTTTTTTAAGATAAAAGAGTGTGAATCGAGTTCCTGTATAATCGGATATGTCTGTTAGTTATTTTTAAGTATAGTCAGACAGTGTAAATGCTGATTGCTCTCTAGTTGCAGTTCTGTCAAGGACCATTAAATACGGCAGTTATTGAATAGAAGTCTCGTAACTGTGCCCATTGGGTTAGTGTATTTTGTGTATTGGATGGAAATGTTTCGTAAAAGTTCCTTCTGGCAATGTGTGTCAGCATGTCGGAGTGTTTTTCAGATCAATCACTCCGCTTTCCAATATGCGTTTTGTGCTGTTGGAATATGGAATGATTTTGGTGTATAATTGTTATATAGTGGTAGGCCTACTCGTAGGAAGTGTTACGGAACAAGCTAGGATCCGACTTTTTGCGCTTAATGCTTCTGAGAGCCTGATGTTTAGGACATACGAATTTTGATTAACACTTCGTGTCCCCTTTCTTTTAGTGTTAGTCACTGAATTATAAGGGCCTATTTGTAAAGCTCGCCTTATGTGTGGCCCATTGTGCTCAGTGTTGTGAAATAAATGGCACATATTCAATGAATCCTCCATTCCTTAATACAGTTTCCCACACTGGCTCTCTATTGTGTGCTCTAAAATAGATCGTGTGCTCGTGCCATTTCTTAGATCTCAATCAAGTCGAACTAGAGTACTTATATTTACTCGTCGACTGTGAACTAAGAACTAGCCATAGTTAGTTGCCGATTTAGCGTTGTCGCGCTTTTAATGCTTCTGTAACTTGTACCTTTTTGGTCAGGTGTAACTTAGTTTAATCAAGTCGGAGCTTATCTCCATTACTTATTATCGTTCGATTTCTATGCAACCGAGATACTTATTGTTGGCTTAATCTTTCAAATTTGTGACTAGATCAGTGACCTAACGGAGTTTTTACTTAGAGATAAAATGGAGTTTACTCACTTCTATTGCATAATGCTCTTATGTATGAATGAAAATTTTGGTTTTATCGCCGTGCTATAATTGTTTCGCGTTGATTCTCGCTAGAACGAAAAATTATGTTTTTGATATCTCTCATGAATTTACAGTAATAGTTAAATCATAAGCTAATGTGTTCTATATGGCTACATCTAGGTTGATTGTCAGTTTCGGATATGACTTATTTGGCGTCGAGAGTCTTACCATTCATATGTCGGCGAATGACGCGTTTTATAGTGAGTGGAGCTCGCTGCTTACTGTTAGGCTTCTTAACCACTTAGGATTTGACTCATTTACTTACAGTTTAAATCGGTTTATGAACTTTATATGCTGTTGAAATCGTGTGCTGTTAGGATAATACATTCAGGAAGTGACAACGCGTTTTTTCTGTGGATTTGTGTTTTTTGTGATTTCGCGGTTTCGAAGAATGGCCAGGTGATGGTAAGATGTTTTAGGCGTAGATTTGGCGCGTTCGTGTAACTGTTATAAAGCCACTGGCTGCGCTCTAAGATAAGCGGTCTTGTGCGTCCGGCTCGATGACTTGGAGCCAACCACCCTTACGTGAGGCGCTTTTATAGTACCCAACAGCATGATTTTCGCATTCCACTTCTTCTGGCATTTTGCATACGCTTTTCGCTAGTCTCACGTAAAATAGAGATCTTTGGAACCCCAGCATATTTTAGTGAAATTTTTATAATGCCTGATGACTCAGCTCGTCGCGTGTTTCTGGTTAGTATAATTACGTCTGCGTCTATGGTACGAACATATGCTAATCGGGATGACGCGAGTGCCTGGTGCTCGAAGAAAGGTTGGATGCCCTTCCTTTTATCGGCGCCACTAAAGCGCGCTTCTTAAATTACACTTCATCTATTATCTCCGGCCTGCTTTCAGATTAAGATACGGCTGACGTGCCTCGCCTCGTTGGGACTGCATAACTTTCCGCGGCAGTAAGTAATAGACTCTGTGTCACAATTCGCGCTCGAGTGACTGCGTAACTGATAGGCTAGACTGATATGATTATTCATAATCTAAATGTAAAATCCCTGTCTACGCGTTACGTCGCACCCAAGAGAAGATTGCGAGAACAGTAAGCTGTTCTATGCGCGCATGTTAAATTATAGCGCCGAAGCGATGCGAGCCGTGCTGCAAATGTACGCAAGGGCGGACTAGATGCAGACTAGCTCACGGAGACCCCGAGTAGATAATTACTCCCTGGTAAGAATTATAAACAGATGAGTGCCGGTTTCGAAGACTAGTTAGCTGTCAAAAGTGAGATAGTGCATATGGAGAGCGAAACCGAAGATGAGCGACCCAGCGAAGCGCAAAGAGCATTAGCAGATTTTACGCTGAGACTTGCCCCTGGGCCCCGCCTGGTTAGGGAAGGCAGTGCCACTGGAAGGAAAGGGCACTTTACCGTTGACAATTGATCCAATTTGGAGAGCGAGACGAAGGAGCTGTGATAACGTCAACACATTGCATGTAATATAAAGAGTGCCGGCGCTGTGAGTCGCGCCGGGCCGTTATAGTTTGATGAAGCGGGAGAGGACGCTGAGAAAGAGACGTTCGAGAAGGGAACGGCACAGTGAAGAGAGAAGAGAGGAGACGGAGAGAGCGCAGGGGGGGCTAACGCCGACGGAGCAAGCAGTGGTTTCAGAGGTATAAAGACGGTTGAGTAAGTACGCGCGACTATAAATTCTAACTATTAGTACCTAGCCGCGCGCCTCATTTAATACAGTGAGCGTATCATTAAAATATATTAGTACTATAGCTTCAAATAATACACTTAACTTTATATAGTACCATTGTGTCGTGTGACTACATACTATATATATATAAGATGCACAACTCGCTTGACAGTGAGTACTTACTACACAGGCTTGTCTATTTCCTCGCACTCAACGAGCTTATGCCCTAGCCTGATCCAAGGTCGTGTGACGCACTCATAGTAATAATATAGATAACCTATATTATAGTCTATCCTTATTATTTCTATGGACGCACTCGAGCTTAATGCATTGCTCACTTGTAAGAATTGAAAGTATCGCAGCTTGCCTCGGATAGTATCAAAGGGGCGATTACTGCGGCTTATGACGTGTGATGTAGGCGTCTATAATTGTGCTCCGCACGACCGCATGGCGGGACAGTTGCGGTGTGACTATGTGAGAATACCAGAGCTGTCATTCCGCTTTGCATATTAAATGCAGTTAAAGCTGATTGTCAACGAGATTGTAATTGTAATTTATACACCAACAATTTCATCGTGAAAATCCATGCTAGCGCAACTACATAGGCATCTATATGATGCTTCTCTCTGTCCCTCCTCTATCTTTCCGTTTCTCTCTTTCCGTCTCTCTCTTTCTCTTTCTCTCTCTCGCTTGCTCTTCATCTTTCCGCTATCTTTTCTCTCTTTCACTCTCGTTCTCCTTCTCTCCCTCTAGCACACACACACACACACACACACACACACACACACACACACACACACAACACACACACACACACACACACACACACACACACACACCCACACACACACACACACACACACCACACACACACACACACACACACACACACACATGCACACACACACACACACACACACACACACACACACACAACACACACACACACACACACTCACACACTCACACACCCTATCGTGTATGTCTACCTACCGTCCAAGGCAATTCTCCAACTTGTACGTCCATAATTTCTTGCGTGGGCGCAACCGTAGTTTCCACGCGCCGACCACGGCCACGGCCACTGCCTGGAAGAATCAAACGAGATGTTGTAATTGCGATCGACGGAGAGAGCACGTCAACCATTTTGTAGTTCATACATTCTGTTGTACTATTGTACTACTATTACTACTACTCTACTATGTATAGAAGTTGACGTGATAGTGAGGGGGTGAATCCATTTGTTACGTTAGCCTGCCACAGCAGCGTGTATGCTTACGGGGAAACGTTTACTGATAGAATTTTGCACAGGGGAGAGAGAGTGATCCGCTAGGGGACGGCTATTTTTGTCTCTTTTTTATTTAATTTTTTATTATTTTTGGCTAATTTTGTTTCATTTTAAGAATTAGCGAATAGGGTTAGGTTAGTGTAGGATTATAGTTTAGGGTTAGGCGTTATTGGTTAGGCTTAACGTGATTTCTATTATCCACAACATATTTACTATATTCACTATTCTGCTCCCCTGAGACCTACTACTAATGATCACTAAGATGATCACTGATACAGTCAAAGACATATACATAATTTAAATATCCCTGGTTTTGTAACCGACGATAGTTTACGTAAAAGATTATCATCGAGTGAAGTGATTTCTCGAGTTCGTCGTTGTTCCAGAACTGACAAGTAGCGCCTTGCGTCCGCCATTGGGGTTGCCCGTTCTATAGTTCCTCCCATGTTTTCTACTTATGATATGTTCGAAAATCCGTGCGTCGCTAGCCTACTCCCTCCTCTCTCTCTCTCTCTCTCTCTCTCTCTCTTTCTCTTCCTCATCGTCCTCTCTCTCTTCTCCTCTCTCTCTCTCTCTGCTCTCTCTCTTCTCTCTCTCTCTCTCTTCTCTCTCTCTCTCTCGCTCTCCTCTCCATCCTCGCTTTTCTTTCTCTCTCTCTCTCTCTTTTTCTCTATCTCTCTCTCTCTCTCTATGTTCTCTCTCTCTTCTCTCTTCTCTTTCTGCCTATCTCGTTGGTCTGTCTGACTTGCTTTGTCTCTTGCCCTCTCTTTCCCTCTCTTCTTTTCTCTTGCTGCGCTGATGCGCGCTTTCTCTCTCTCTCTCTCTCTCTCTCTCTCTCTCTCTCTCTCTCTCTCTCCCTAAGAACCGTCTATGTAATATTATTAGATACTATTGTCACAAGTAATATTTGCTGTCGCTACGTCCTTCCTGTCCACACAGGAGGAAGCGGGCGTGACCCATGTGATCATGTGCCATGAAATGTATATTTACGCATTGATACTAATTACAATAATCCCAATATCAGATCAATAATATTATGATAAAAGACATATATAAACGAATAGAATAAAGAATAATAATTTTTTTTATTATAAGAGAAATTATTTATGCGAGAATCATACAACGTACCTTTCATTGCATATGCCACCGTCACCACTAGGAAAAAGATCTGTACTTGACGCAACATCGTCAGATTAGGGAACGCTGGTTTGCACGATGGATCTATTTCAACGAGGCGGCTCGCTTCCTTCTTATAGAAAATACATAGAACAATGACAAACATAAATGATGCGCACACGCACACGCGCGCACCGCACGTACAATCTATATGTCTCTCTCATTCACTCACACACACACAACACCACACACACACACACACACACACCACCACACACACACACACCAACACACAACACACACGCACCACGCACACGCACACGCACAAACGGCACACGCACACGCACACGCACACGCACACGCACACGCACACGCACACGCACACGCACACACCCACCACACACATCACACACACACACACACACACACACACACACACACACACACACACACACACACACACACACACACACCATGTATATATATATATATTTGCCAGCGCACTCGACTACACGCTCATAACACATTCACATTCATACACGCCCACACACGCGCACGCGCGCACATGAGTGCGCGATATCTGCAAATAAGACATAATTTATGAGCCTATTGGTGCTCGTTATATCTATCACCAAAAGTTGTGTGTAGCCTGACTAGAGAACCTAGCTGTCTGGGGAACTCTCGTAAATTACAGTCACTTGCCGTGTAGTATTGTAGTGTGCACAGGCGCTGTGCCTTCTATCTCATCTAATACATAATCTACTCTTACCTTATACCGTCAGTTTGCTGCGCCTCGCTACCTTATATACCTTGAGCCGCGTGAATGTTGATTGTTACACGGCACAGTCCCTTCCAGCGGGTGTTACGATTGAAATAAACGTTTGTTCGCTCTGCTAGCCGACTTATACTATTAATGGGAACCGTTCCACCTCGGTGATACCGCTAGCTCCGGTATAGGCGTAGGCATACGCACTGTTTACTATAACTAGATACCCATGGCTACCCAAGCAGGGCAACCCTGTGCTTATACGCACACTGTAGCACCTTACTCACAAAATTATAGACCTATATAATGCATACATGAACCTACATATTATACTAATCTGGCTGAAAGACGCCACGCATTGCATTCGCCGACAATGAACGCGCCATGACAGCCAGGAACAATGCGATGACGTCAGCAGATCGCCGTGATCGAAACCCACCATGTCATCGCCGCCATGTTTGCGTTAATTGCGCGAAGATACCTGTGATTGGGTGTTCATGGGTTACAAATTCTGTGAGTGGGAAATGTCAACGTGTTCTCTCACGGTGCTTAAAGCGCGCGTGAACGGCGGCCTGCAGACAGGTTTCGCGCTAGCAATCTCATTGCCCGGAGCTGGAAGTCTCGTGAACTATATAGCCATCTGTTCTATCAGAATACGACGCGGATCCGTGCGCCAATAGCTACACACACACACACACACACACACACACACACACACACACACACACACACACACACACACACACACACACACACACACACACACACAC
>NW_014580954.1:11199-13331 GCF_000485595.1 Priapulus caudatus
TGTGTGTGTGTGTGTGTGTGTGTGTGTGTGTGTGTGTGTGTGTGTGTGTGTGTGTGTGTGTGTGTGTGTGTGTGTGTGTGTGTGTGTGTATGTGCTCGCGCACGCGCGCGCGTGTGTGCTCTGCTGTGCTGTGTGTGCGCGCGCACGTGTGTGTATGTGTGCGTGTGTTCGCGCACCAGCGCGTCTGTGAGTACGTAGGTGGGTACATGCGAGTCTTAAATAACCCGCATATTCTACCGGAAACACATTTCTTGTCGAACCGCGGCGTCTCTACAAAACCATAAATACACATTAAATTACATTGGCGGGCCTATCCGCTGATCGTATATACACCAAAATATCTCTTGTAAAAACGAATGCAATGCAAATGTAATAGTACATTTCGCAATTATACACTTCACCTATTGTTAATTAATCCGCATATAAACTGGCGTCCGTATGCTTGAAATAAATCCTTTACTTACGGAACGAATAACTGGGTATCAAACGGAAAGGCGTACTATATCGTAAAATATGTTTTATATCGTTTATATTAAGTGCAAAACACACGGCGTGCCACATCATGCCTAGTCATCAATACAAACACGTGCATGGGCTTACAGAATCTACGAATGACACTTAGTAGCAAGAGAGCAAACTCAACATATCGTATATAAGGTTATAATAACCCCGCGCGCGATGACTGAACCCGCATATACGTTGATATGGGTGCGCATCGCGTCGTGCCCGTGCTGATCAATGCGCGCGTGCGTGTGTTACATGTGTGGTGTGTGTTGCGTGCTGCGTGCGTGCGTGCGAAGCGAGCGTGTGCGTAGCGTGAGCGTGGCGTGCGTGCGTGTGTGTTGTGAGCGCGCCGTTGTGCGTGCGTGCGTGCGTGTTGCGTGTTGTGGTGCGCGCGCGCGCGTTGGTGCGTGCGTCGTGCTGCTTTTAGCGCGCATTGGCGCGTGCTCGTGGAAGCGGCGTGCGTGTGTGCGCGCGTGTGTGGTGGTGTGCGTGCTGCGCGTCGCGGCTACATGCGTGCGTTGGACTTGCTTTGGTGCGTTTAGTGCGTGCGGCGGCGTGCGGGTGTGTGTGCTGGCGCCGTGCGTTGGTGCGTGCGTGCGTGCGTGCGTGCGTGCGTGCGTGCGTGCGTGCGTGCTGTCCTCGATCAGCGCATCTACATGCAGCCGCAGCTGTTGACGAGCACGCTGTGTAGAATCTTCGAACTCTGCTTGCCGTCGGGCTGATTGTAGAGAATCGTCAGCGGGTCGGCGTCCTTCGGCACGCAGGCGGGCGGCGGCAGGAAGTCAGCGCGCTCCGAGCCCTGCGCGATCTCGTACATAGCGCGGAAGAAGGCGTGGTTGGTGAGGTTGAAGCGCGAGTTGGTGATAAGGTGCTCGGCCGGGCATCGGCCGCTGCAGTAGTTGAGGCTGACTCGGAGCGGCTGCAGCACCCATGACCAGCTGATGTCGGCGAATGCCATCGACCATGCGTGAACCTGGCACAGACTGCTCGCGTCCGTCGATCGCCGCTCGACGCCACCTGCCGGCTGCTTCCTCGCGACGCGCGCGCCCTCGCTCGTGAATATGCTGAGACGGTGCGGAGTGATGCCGTAGTAGAACGCGAGGATCGGCTGCTGAGCCGGCGCATCCATTACGCATGCGTCGCCCGTCGGCGCGCCGTGCGCGTCTAGGCCGACGTAAGCGTCGATGGCGCACACCGCGTTCACGCACTTCGAGAACTCGTCGCGCAGCGCGCCGCCTAGCGGATAGATGTGAAACTCGGACTTTGTACGCTCGGCATGCGTGAACGACGTCTTGCCGTTGATGGTGAGTAGCTTACGGTACTGACTCGCCTCAACACAGCGCCCGCCCGTCTTTCCCTTTACGACAAGTTCGATGGCAACGGGAAATTTGCCATCCTCAAGATAGTCTCGAATTTTGAAATGATAGATGGCGCTGTGTGACCGATCTGAAACTGAAAAGGACAAGAAGTGTATATTTAATATGATAATCAGACAGACACTCGCGCACGCACACACACGCGCACGCACGCACACGCACGCACGCACACGCGCACGCACACACACGCGCACGCACACACGCGCGCACGCACGCACACGCGCACGCACACACACACACACCCACACACAC
>NW_014580955.1:0-14191 GCF_000485595.1 Priapulus caudatus
ATCAAATGTGCATATTACATATTACATAAGCACATAATAGCAAATATGATGTGGCATTACACTCATAGCCAAGTACATTTCAGACAATATCAGGTGTTATTGATTGACTGAAAGAACCAACCTAGCACGGCGAAAACGGGTGCAGACGCAGACAACCAACTAACTGCGCACTCAGAGGGCGGCGGGGCACCACGCTAAGCAGCACAAAAACCACCACAGCATTGATTCAAATAGCTTATCCTGGAAAACGTAAAGCGCTAGTGGCTTAACTAACCGTTGTCACGCATCCCGAGAGCATGTTCCGGTCCAGCGCGTGCCAATCAACCTGTTCCGACAAATGTCGCCGCGTGTGACTGCTTTCATCGATGCACGGCTTATGCGGGCTCAGCTTGTCTCACTTAACATGAGTTATCTTATCGGGCTTGGCTTGGTGCGTCGCGGGCCCCAGCAGACAGGGCGGGGCTGCATAGCACATTAACAAAGGAAGGAATTTCGATCGCAAGAGAAACCATAAACGGGCGGCTGGACAAGCGGTGGCGCTAAGACCCGAAACAGACGACAAATCTGAGGGGGATCCGAAAAAAACACGAACCTGAGATCGGACGATGTTAGAAGGAGCTCCGTCTTAGCAAGCTGCTCTGATCTCGACATGCATCCCGCTCAAGAAGTAAATTCTCATCTACTGGCGCGTTAATTTCAGGTGACCAAAAACGGATACTCCCTCTCACCGTCTTGCTACCGGAGCCGACCGATGTCGGCGCGTGTCCGTGCACCTCATAACGCATGACGACGCTCACGGACCAGTAGTGCGTGCGCGTTGCCGAAAGCACGGCACGAGTGGGCCGAAGATGCGGCGTTAGAAAGTGAAAGAACGTACCGTCAATGTGAATTTTTACACGCACGGCTAGAATGCCGCATTACGGCAGGCCGTAACGCTAAGGCCAAGTAAAAGGGTGATATTTATTTAATCTTCTTAAAATTTTACTTAAGAACTGCCCTGAGTGACACTTCGGCCGTAAGCAGAGTCTTAAAGTCATCTTAGCACCTCTTCGGGCAGGCGTTGTGCCGAAAATACGCGACGACAGTTCTGCTGATGAAGGTGAACGTTATCTCTAATAATAAGTGATAACGTGAAGACGAAGATTGAAATAGGTATGACAGAACCTGACGTACGCAACCAATGTAAACATGATCTATAGACAGGGCAAAGCCGAGAGCAGGGTAGCTACAGCACGGGTGACAGGCATGTGACAAGAACCTGTAAAGCGCAAGGCTTGTTTACTAAGACCTAGGTGCATGGGTAAACGCATCGTGACAGAACGCATACGGGTAATAGGTTTTGTGACTCGAATGAATATAGGTACAGTCAGACGTGACGGCGTACTTATAACAGTAAGTAAAGCCTTTGCTACAGGGTGCTGCTCTAAAGGCATCGCTTCTTAACCTGGGAATCGTGACCGACACAATGCACGGTCGGTTTGGGGTTTGTTCCTGGGGTTCATGAAAGGGGTCCATAATGAAACAAATCCATTTAAAGTTATACACGGATCAGGGTGCGTACCAGAGGAGACGTTGTCGTTCACCTATCAGGTGACTCATAATTTGTTGTCCCACAAGCGCTAATTAAAGCACTTGCACGAACCATGTTTTTGGGATCGCTGAGGAAGGCATTTTGAGCGAGAGAGACGGTGAGGTCCGACATGGTAATAGGTATGTGGCAGTATGTATCGGTATGGTAGGTTGTATGTATGTAGTGATGTATAGTATGAATGGTATGTATTTGTATTGTATGTATGTTAGTGCGTATTGTATGTTATGCTATGTATTAATGTAATTTGATGTATGTAGATGTATTGTATGTATGTATGTATTGTATGTAATGTATGTATGTATTTAGTGTATGTAGTGTATGTGATGTGATAGTAGTGGTATGGCTAGTGTATGGTAGGTGTGAGGTGTATGAGTTTTGTAGTTTTGTATGGTATGCTATGGTATGTATGTATGTATTGTATGTATGTTGTTATGTATTGTATGTGATGTATGTATGTATGTATGTAATTATGGAGAGGTAGTGGTAGTATGTAGGAGTGTTGTAATGTATGTATGTGATTGTAATGTATGTATTGTATGTAATGTAATGTATGTATGTGATGGTATGTGTGTACTGTATTATGTCTGGTTATGTATGTATGATGTATGTATATGGTATGTATGTAGTGTATGTATGTAGTATGTATGTATGTGATGTATTGTAGCTATGTATGCGTATGGTATGTATCGGGGCGGGTGGGCGCAAGCGGTGGGAGGGGAGATGTATGGTAATGTATGTAAGTATGTATGTATGTTTTATGGTATGTAGATGTATGTAAAGTGGGGTTTAATGGGTTTATGGTATGTATGTATGTATGAATGTATTTATGTATGTATGTAGTATGGTGATATGTAATTGGTATGTGTGATGGTATGATTATATGTGATGGTATGTAGTGGGTCTGTTAGGGTTGATGGGTGGATTGGTGGAGAGGTGAGTGAGGATTATGAGGGGTGGGTGGTGAGGTGTATGGCAGGTGGGGTAGTAGGTGATGTAAGTGGGGGGGTTTTTGGGGTGGAGAGGGAAGTGGAGTGGTGGATGGTGAGGGTATGTAGGTGGGTGGATGGGGTAGGGTGTAGGTAGTGGGTAGTGGGTATGTGGGGTGTAGTAGGTGTAGGGTGTGGTGAGAGGGGTGAGTGAGTGGGGGGTAGTGTAAGTGGAGGAGTGAGGGGGTATGTAGTGTAGTATGGGTATTAGTAGGGGAGTGGAGGGGAGAGGTAGAGAGTGAGTGGGGTAGGTGTGGGTGAGGAGAGTGAGTGAGTGAGTGTCTGAGGTGGGGTCGTGGTTGGGGTATGGTAGGGTAGGGTGAGTGTGAGGGGGAGTGGTTGGAGGTAGGGTATTTGTATTTTTTATTTTGTTTTTTTTTAGTGTATTGTTTATATTGTTTATATATTATTTTTATTGTTTATTTTTATTGTTTATTTATTTATATTTTTATATTATTATTTATGTTATTTTTATTGTTTATATTTTTTTATAGTGTTTTATTTTTGTTATATTATATTTTATTATGTGTTTTTTATTGTTTTATTTTTTTTTTTTTATTTTTTTTTTGTTTTATTATTATTATTTTGTTATTTTTTATTTTTTTGTATGTTTTTTTTTTTATTGTCTGTATGTATGTATGTATGTAATGTATGATGTATGGTATGTATGTATGTATGTATGTAATGTATGTATGTATGTATGTATGTATGTATGTTGTAATGTATGTGATGTATGTATGTTAGTCGTATGGTATGTATGTAGGTATGTATGTGTATGTATAGTATGTATGTATGTATGTGTATGTATGTCATGTATGTATGTATGTAATGTACTGTTGTAATGTATGTTGTATTGTATGTATGTATGTTGTATGTATGTATGTATGTATGTATGTTATGTATGTGTATGTTATGTTGTACTAGTATTTGTCATGCATGTATGTTATGTATTTAATGTATGATGTATGTTGTTGTATGATTATGTAATGTATGTATGTAATGTATCGCTATGTATGTTATGTGATGTATGTATGTATTATGTATGTAATTATGTATGTTATGTATGTAGTGTATGTATGTATGTATGATGTATTATGTAATGATATGTAATGACTGTATGTATGTATGTAATGTCTATGTATGTATGTATGTAGTGGTATGTATGTATAGTATGTATGTATGTATGTAGTTGTATGTATTGTATGTATTGTATGTACTGTATGTATGTATTGTATGTATGTATGTATGTAATGTATTATGTATGTATGTCATGTATGTATGTTAGTATTATGCTATGTATGTATGTCAGTTGTATGTATGTATGTATGTAAATGTACTGTATGTATTGTATGTATGTATGTATGGTATGTATGTATGTATGTATGTATGCTAATGTAGATGTATGCTAGTATGTATGTATGTATGTATGTATGTATGTATGTATGTATGTATGTAATGTATGTAATGTATGTATGTATGATGTATGTATGTATGTATGTATGTATGTATTGTAATGTATGTATGTATGTAATGTATGTATGTATGTATGTATGTACTGTATCGTATGTATGTAGTGGTATGTATGTATGTATGTATGTATCGTATGTATGTATGTATGTATGTATGTATGTATGGTATGTAATGTATGTATCGTATGTATGTATTTATGTATGTAGTATGTATGTATGTTGTATGTAATGTATTGAGTAGTGTAATGTATGTTGTATCGTATGTTGTATGTATGTAGATGTATGATGTAGTATGTATGTATGTATGTATGTATGTATTTATGTAATGTCCTGATGTATGTATGTATGTATGTTATGTATGTATGTAATGTATGTAATGGTAGTATGATGCTCATGTGATGTTGTATGTCAGTATGTATGTATCGTAGTATGTATGTATGGTTGTATGTATGTATGTTATGTATTGTATGTATGTATGTATGTATGTATGTATTATGTATTGTAATGTATGTATGTTATGTATGTATGTAATGTATGGAGTGGTATGTATTTATGGTATGTGATGTAGCTGTATGTATGAATGTAGTATGTATGGTATGTATGGTATGTATGTATGTATGTTATGTTATTGTATGTATGTATGTATGGTATGTATGTATGTATGTTATGATGTATGTATGTAGTATGTATGTTATGTATGTATGTATGTATGTATGTATGTAGTATGTATGTTATGTATGTATGTATGTATGTATGTATGTAGGTATGTATGTTATGTATGTATGTATGTATGTATCGTATGTATGTAATGTATGTGTATGTAGTGTATGTATGTATTATGTATGTATGATGTATGTATGTATGGTATGTATTGTATGTATGTATGTCTGTATGAAAAAAAAAGAAAAAAAAAAAAAAATATGTATGATGCGTTGTTGATGTATGTATGTATGTATGGATGTCAGTATGTATGTATTGTATGTATGTATGCGGTATGTATGTATGTAATGCTATGTATGTATGTAATGTATTATGTTGTAGTATGTATGCTATGTATGTATGTATGTATGTATGTTGTATGATATGTATGTATGTATGTAGTTGTATGTATGGTTATGTATGTAGTATGTATGTTATGTATGTATTGTATGTATGTCTGTATGTAATGTATGTATGTATGTAACTTATGTATGTATGTTAATGTATGTATGTCTTTAAATTTTAGTATGTTTATGTATGTAGTATTAGTCATGTAATGTATGTAGTATGTATGTATGTATGTATGTAGTATGTATGTAATGTATGTATGTATGGTTATGTATGTATGTATGTATGTATTGTATGTATTATGTATATGTATGTATGTTATGTATGTATGTATGTATGTATGTATGTAGTATGTAATGTTACTGTATGATATGATCATGTTATTGTATGTTATGTATTGGTAATGTATGTATGTATTAGTATGTATGTATGTATGTATGTATGTATGTATGTATGTAATGTATGCTAATGTATGTATGTATGTAGGTATGTATGTATGTTAGTATGTATGTATGTTATGTATGTATGTATGTATGTATGTATGTATGTATGTATGTACATGTATGTATGTTGTATGTATGTATGTATGTATGTATGTATGTATGTATGTATGTATGTATGTATGTATGTATGTATGTATGTATGTATGTATGACTGGGAGCCTTTAGATCGGTATTTCCTTGCAAAAAAAGGAGAAAAAAGAAAAGAAAAAATTTATTCCGTATCCCCTTATAGATTTGTGAGTGCAACTGATCTAGCTCCCCAAAGCCACCATCATCATGCTGATGATTTTGCCAACGGGAGGCGCAAGTTAAAAGGTTGAATTTATTTTTTATTTTTAAAATCCTTACTTAAAAACTGCCCTGAAGTCATTAAGACTCTGTAAGCAGAGTCTTAAAGTCATTTAGACTCTATCGTTGTGAAAAAACTAGCACGCAGTTCTGCTGATAAGAGTGAACGTATCTCCAATGATAAGTGACAACGTGAATCGAAGATATGAAATAGTATGACAGAACCTTTTAACTTGCGCTCCCGTTGGCAAAATCATCAGCATGTTGATGGTGGCCGATCTATCTATACTATAATGAGGCTAATCTTGTGTGTCAGTGTGTGTGTGTGTGTGTGTGTGTGTTTGTTTGACCTCGCTTTTCTCCGTGATTTTTCACTAAATCGCGCTAACTAAAGATATATTCAGAATCACCACGTCTTGCAAATGGTTCTGGTTGAGACAAAAATTAAAAAAAATTAAAAAGTAAAAAGAAATTTGTAAAAGTCCAAATTCAATCATCACGTACGTGGGAATTATTTCGCGTGTCTTGCCCGCCGCCGTAGCGTAGTCGGTAGGAGCTCGGTTTCATAACCCGAGATTCCGCGTTCGAATCACAGCTGGGAAAAAAAATTTCTCCTTTACTTTTTTACTCTTTAGTATCTACTTTTTCCACTTCAGCATTAATTTCAAAATGTAAAAAAATAAGTTTTACTACACTCATTAAAAAAAAAATTAAATTTAAAAGAATTACTATTTGTTTTACTACTACTATTATTATTTATTATTATTTTCATGTTCTTTATATTATTTATATTATGTTTTATTGTTTGGGATTGGATGGGATGGGATGGGATGGGGTCGACTGCGATGGGATCGGATCGGATCCCATGAGATGGCATACTGATTGGATGGGATGGGATGGGATGGGATAGAAGACGATGGGATGAGATGGGATGAGATGGCATGGGTGGCATGGGGTGGCATAGGATAGGATGAGATGGGATGGGATGGCATGACTTGGCATGGCATGACATGACATGCGGCTGGCTAGATGGATGGATAGATGGATGCATGCATGCATGGATAGATACAAGTGATACATACTAGATAGAATATTATTAGATAGATAGATTAGATAGATAATAGATAGATAGATAGATAGATAGATAGATAGATAGATAGATAGATAGATAGATAGATAAGATAGATAGATAGATTAGATAGATAGATAGATCGATAGATAGATAGAATAGATAGATAATAGATAGATAGTAATAGATAGATTAGATAGAAGATAGATAGCATAGATAGATAAAGAGTAGATAATAGATAGATAGATGATTCCGCGGTATTTTCCTTTCACCCAAGTGGTCACCAACTGCAGCATCTTTTTCACTGCTCAATTATAGAATTTGAGCCTCTTTGTTTCTTCCCAAAATGTTTTTTGTTTCTGTTTTCTTTCAGTTGGCATGCAAAATATTATACTCAAACTGTGTCATTAATAAAGTTTATTTTTAAGGCACGACTGTGATAAATCTACGCAGGTATTAGTCTGACTAGATATATAAAGTTGTACAGCACATTAGTGTTTCGGCATAACTAGATACTTCGCTCTAAAAAGTGAAACAGTTTAAATTTAGATAAAAATAAATCATCAATAGATGGCAGTTACAGATTAAATTATACTCCACGTACGTTTGAACCCTTGTGCTAATAACCGTAACGCGCCAGTTACGATCCATAAAGCATCGACTCCCTGAACCATTTGATTCTGGTTTGAATCCCACTTCGGAATCCTTTTTTCTTTAATTTTGGACGTTTAGTAATGCACTTTTGCCGTTTCACCGTTAATTTCCAAATTAAATTTTTGTTTACTGACAATTTAAACGTTTGTAGTAAAAATCCAGAATTAAACGTATTGGTAGAGATAGATGATAGCGCAAAACTGACGGGACACTTCACGAAAAGCCTATGTAGGTTACATATCAAATTATTATTATTTTCTATATGAATTTCTTTATTATATATTATATTTTTATTTTTTATTTTAAATGCTTTTATCTTTGATATTCTTATTATTTTTTACTGTTGGGATGGGATGGGATATGGGACGGGATGGGATGGCATGGCATGGCATGGCATGGGATGCGATGAGATGGCATGCGATGGGATGGGATGGGATATGGGACGGGATGGGATGGCATGGCATGGCATGGCATGGGATGCGATGAGATGGCATGCGATGGGATGGGATGGGATATGGGATGGGATGGGATGGGATGCGGTGCGATGGAATGGAATGGAATGGAATGGAATGGCATGGAATGGGATGGATGGATGGATGCATGGATGGATGCATGGATGGATAGATAGTTCGATTTTTTTGGGTATTTTCCTTTTAACCAAGCGGTGACCAACTGAGTAACGCCACTGATTTTCCCGGGCAACGCCGGGTATCCCGCTAGTACAGAATAGAAGTTGAAGTCGAACGGTAAGCTCCCCTGCTCCCCCATCATCCTCCGTCTGATTCTTATCACGTCGATACATACCACGGTGAAAGACAGACGACGGACTGTCACGTGGAATAAGTTGACTCACACACTGACGACGCCACGGCGCTCTCGACACGTAGGGCCGCCTCGGCGCACTTCGTGACGTCACACGATTGGATGTCGAGAGTAACCGACGCGGCCATGTTGCTCTGCGGCCATGAGGCCCTTCTCATCTTGAAGTCGTCCGACCCGAACAAGTCGTCCGACCCGAACGAGTCGTCCGACCCGAACGAGTTGTCGGCGAGCGAGTTGTCGGCGAACGAGTTGTTGTCGAAGCACGCCATCTGGCGGGAGGTGCCCGCAATGGGCGTGATCACGTTGATGACCGGATGCGCTGACTCCTCGGCCGTGATGCTCCACCTTCCGCTGCCCTGCATTGACGTCGTCTCCATCAGCTCGTGGCAGCCCTTCGCGTTCTGTATCCGAAGCAAGAGGTCGCTGAGAGGGATTGTCGGCAGTCCGCTCGAGCCGGAGCTGGCGACGGGAGTCGGCGGACACGTGACCTGAAGCGTCGGCGCCGGAACGACGGCACCGACCTTGTTGCCGCTGCGCCAGTGCGACACAGCGGCGCCGATCGTGCGCTGGATGTCGCGGTTTGTGAAACCGTAGAAGCAGGCGTTGAGAAAGCTGTGCGTGTAGAGCAGCATGGAGGCGACGCGGTCGAGTCTCGGCGGTAGGGTGCGCCATTGTAGCACGGCCGTCGCCACGTTGAGCGCGAACAGCGGCAGGTAGCAGACGACAAAGCAGGTGACGACCGTGAGCAGTATACGCGCCGCCTTCAGTTTGTGCAGCGAGATCGGCTTCGCCTTCTTCGTCACCGTTACGGCGATGTCGGTCGGCGCGCTGTGACACCTGTCCACCGAAATATTGGACGTCTCGCGCGCGAGCGGCAGCGACAGCCGCGACCCCCGGCGATGCACTAGCGTCGGCGAATCCTTCTTTTGAACGTTAGGATTGTTGCTGATGACGCGGCGGTTGCCGGCCGCTTGGCCGTCGGTGCCTTTGGATGTTGTCAAGCGCAGCGGTTTCGTGTGGTGGCGACGAGCGGCCCGCACGACAAGAATATCAACTATTAGCAGCAGCCCGAGCGGTAGCAGCACGCACAGCACAAGATGAGCGATGTTGAAGGCAAGCTTCGGCGCTGCGCTCGTCTGCCAGTCCATGAAGCACATCGCGCGGCCCGGATAGAACGCCCAGTTGTCGAGCACTACGACCTGCACGATCGCGAGCGCCGCCGACACCGACCACATACCGACGACGGCGATGACGCAACGTCGTTTCGTCACGAGCAGTTTGTACTGGTGCGGACGCACGATCGAGAAATAGCGATCAACGCTGACAGCGAGGATGCATAACACGGATGCCGTCACCAAGAGCGTGTTGAGCGCTGCCGACGCCGCACATGCCGACGCACTGAACGGCCAGCGACCGACGGCCGTTGCCGCCTGCACGAGCGGCAGACAGATGACGGCCGTCGCCAGATCAGTGACGGCGACGTGTCCGATGAGGAAGAGATTCGGACGGAAGAGGGGGCGTTTCTTGAGCGTGGTGTTGATCGCCCAGACGACGACGATATTACAGAGCACGCTCGCTGCAAGCACGACCGTCAGGTAAGCCTTAGCGACAATCTGTTCTGCGTCGCCAAACACGACGCTCGGTGCGCATGCGCCGATCGTGCTGTGGCCGCCGACGTCGGCATCGTCGGACGACGTGCAATTGGGCGTCGTCTGCGACCCGTCGGTCGCGTTCATGCTTCGATCAGTTGCTAGCTCCGACTTAGTCTGCACGTTTCTATCACGACCGCCAGCTGTGGTCGGGCGAGCGTGGCGCCACCTTGCGTCACGCCGCGCTGTCTGTCGTTCTCGTCCGTTATCTCTCGTTGTTCGCTAATGTTCTTGCTGCAGCCGCACGCGAGTGAATGTGAAGGTGGACGAAGTGAATCACGGCTTTCTATCGCACCGACGTGCGCGCAGTACGGCGCACAGGTGGGTAACTACGCAGCTAACTAACTAACCTCACTGAGATGACCTCCTGGCGGTATACGTGCGTGCAGGTGGCTCGGCGCGTGCGTGCACCATACGCATAAGAGACGCTCACGTCACCAGTACTGCGTGCGCGTTGCCAAGAACGCACAAAAGTGCGAAGAGCGTCTCCGTCGAATGTACGTCACGATGTGAACGTAGGAATGTCGTTATTAATATTAAGACGAAGCTCTGCAGGATAACGTGAGGTTTTGCATGTGGTGAACGGAATATATATTACTTATTATTATGATAATAATAATAATTTATTATTTTTATTATTATTATGTCCATCTATTATTACTTATCAGCAGGAAATCCAACCTAGTCTTTTCAACGGTTTGTCGCGTGTATCGCAAGTGCAAATAGAAATCCAACTATTACTTATATTCTACCATCTTGTTAGTTAATTAGCTCTTTCAAACAACAACAATTAGTTTAATAACTGTTGATTCGCTGTAACATTGTATTATCGGCGAACAGGTGGAGCCGAGACGTGTTACCAATTTCAAAAAGAAAACGATGATTGTACGGATCTCAGCAGTGACCGTGAAGTAGTAGAATGGTGTGATTACAAGCAAAGTAATGACGATATAAAGAAACAGGCTCGAAATGTTGACCACTCAGTAAGACTAGTGATCAAAATACGTGGACTGATTTGCCTCCTTGTTTTTTTGCAGTTACAGTCATTTATTCTGTTGGAATTCGATGGTCCGTATACCAGGAAAGATATGTGAAGATTCCGTAGACACAGATCTAGTTACGCACCATCTGCTGTATACAATTGACATAACCTGGTCGTATTTTCGGTGATCTAATATAATGTAGTTATAGATATAGTTTTATTGGTATGTATATTTAATTATACAATTAGTATGTGTGTAAGTGAAAATCTTATTTAACAACGGTTAAAAACGCGTTAGGCTCGGACACAAAAAACGATACCTGCCTTATCTTCGACATTGCCATCACAAACTGCGATGTTGCCATGTCAGTTACACTTGCTACATACTAGATGTAAATTGGAATATTATGAATTTTACATAAATGGTAATAAATATTTGTAGACATTGCTAAGATTACGATTTTATATATATGGAACGTTATACTGTACTGGCAATATCGCACATTTATACCAGGTTGTAGTTTTTACCTTGGGATCGAGTCATATATATAGTCTTCGCCATATGTCGCCGCCGTCTCTCTTCGTCTCAACCCAGATGTCGACGCCCTTTTCTCGCAATCTTGTTTGTATCTTTTCATCACGGCGGATCTCGTACGCTGTGTGTGCTAATGCCCCTCTCTTCATCTTTAGCTCTGGTGGTAGATCCGTTCTGACGCTCATCTTGGAGCCACGTAGATTTGGGCCCGCTTTCAGAAAAGCTTCGCGGTCACTCCAGTAAATGAATACAACTATTATAGTTGCCAGATTGTCGGTAGCGCGCCGTTGGAGGCGGTGTGCCGTGCGGATCGCCATATTATTCGTAAATTTGTCATCCAATTTTAAAGAGTCTTCGGCAAATCTGCGCACTCTGCTGATTGTTTCTTTCGGTAACGTTTCATGCCCGTCGACGCCGTACAGCAGCAGATGGTATTTGCGGCTATGAACCTGCGTGAGTAGGAGGGATTGTTTTAGGTCGCGGATTTCTTCCCTCACTTTTTTTCTACGACCAGTTCGTCTGCTTTCTGTGTTTCCTTTACTTTCTCTACTTCGTGTTCCAATGCCTCGGTTTTGTCTGTTAATTTGCTCACTTTGTCGTTTAGAGTCGAGAAACCAGTCTCTACCTTGTTGTTTAAGCTCCTGAGCAGCTTCACAATATCTGCATTCGTGCACGCCTCGTCTCCATTGTCCGCCATGTCTGACACGAAACTTTCGGGTCGGCCTTGCGTCGAAATAGCTCTTTCTTTACAAGCCTGTGTGCCTGCACGTGTTCCAAAGTATTTTCTAATTGTAGTGTCTGTTTCTCCTTCCTTCGTCGGCATATTATAACCCTTGGTTACACTTATATTTCCGCACTTTCTCAAATTTCAGGAGAGCCGATGTGACACGCGTCCTATCACCTCAATGCCATAACCGAAAGTCACAATGCCATAACCGGAAGTTCAATGCCATAACCGGAAGTCTCCTTCTGTGAAGAGAAAGAATGTACCTTCTGTAATGTAAATACTGAAACATTACTACATCTTTTCGTGGACTGTGACTACGTTCGCCCGATCTGGCAAGCTTTACATAAATGGCTAACAAGGTGTGGATATCTGCAGTTGGAAACCTTTGACAGAGAAAACATTATTTATGGTATTAAGAACACTGACGTAATTATAAATCATTGTATAATACTAACAAAATTCGTAATCTATAGGTGTAGGTTTCACAACAGACCGCTTACTTTTGTAGCAGTCAGAGAATATTTGCAATATAAAAAAGAAATTGAAAGACAATTAGCATTCACGAATAACAAACAAGATAAGTTTCTGTGGAAATGGGCAGCTCTATTTAGAAATCTGCAGTAGCGTATAACCATCCCGAATGCTCATTAACATAATTGTAACATAACTATTATCGGTACATGTATTTCGGTAGTGCTATGCCACGCTGAGTTATTGTCCATGCTACACATAAACATTGTTTTAATATTCGATCAATGTGTGCAAAGTAATTTTCGTCCAAAAATCGAATCCTGTAATTGGAATCCTGTAATCGTGTATGAGCCATACTTGTATGCATGAGATTTAGAAAAAAAAATACAATACATAATGTAATGTAAGGTAAGATTATTTACGCACATGCAATGTAACATAATGTAATGGTATTGTAATGTAATATATTGCAATGTAATGTAATGTAAGATAATGTAATGTAATGTAATGTAATGTAATGTAATGTAATGTAATGNACAGTTACAGTTACAGTTACAGTTATAGTTATAGTTACAGTTATAGTTACAGTTACAGTTATAGTTATAGTTACAGTTACAGTTACAGTTATAGTTACAGTTATAGTTATAGTTACAGTTATAGTTACAGTTATAGTTATAGTTATAGTTATAGTTACAGTTGCAGTTATAGTTACAGTTACAGTTATAGTTATAGATATAGTTACAGTTATAGTTATAGTTATAGTTACAGTTGCAGTTGCAGTTACAGTTACAGTTATAGTTACAGTTGCAGTTACAGTTACAGTTACAGTTATAGTTACAGTTGCAGTTACAGTTATCGTTACAGTTACAGTTACAGTTACAGTTACAGTTATAGTTATAGTTATAGTTACAGTTGCAGTTACAGTTATAGTTATAGTTATAGTTACAGTTGCAGTTATAGTTATAATGACAGTTATAGTTACAGTTACAGTTACAGTTACAGTTACAGTTACAGTTATAGTTACAGTTGTAGTTGTAGTTGTAGTTGTAGTTATAGTTGTAGTTATAGTTATAGTTGTAGTTGTAGTTATAGTTATAGTTATAGTTACAGTTATAGTTATAGTATAGTTATAGTTACAGTTACAGTTACAGTTATAGTTATAGTTATAGTTATAGTTACAGTTACAGTTATAGTTATAGTTGTAGTTACAGTTACAGTTATAGTTATAGTTATAGTTATAGTTATAGTTGTAGTTGTAGTTATAGTTATAGTTATAGTTACAGTTACAGTTATAGTTACAGTTATAGTTACAGTTATAGTTATAGTTATAGTTACAGTTACAGTTATAGTTACAGTTATAGTTACAGTTATAGTTATAGTTATAGTTACAGTTACAGT
>NW_014580955.1:15266-15528 GCF_000485595.1 Priapulus caudatus
GTTATAGTTACAGTTATAATGACAGTTATAGTTATAGTTACAGTTACAGTTACAGTTACAGTTATAGTTATAGTTACAGTTACAGTTACAGTTACAGTTATAGTTATAGTTATAGTTACAGTTATAGTTATAGTTATAGTTATAGCTACAGTTACAGTTACAGTTACTGTTACAGTTATAGTTACAGTTATAGTTATAGTTACAGTTACAGTTACAGTTACAGTTACAGTTACAGTTACAGTTATAGTTATAGTTATAGTTA
>NW_014580956.1:0-330 GCF_000485595.1 Priapulus caudatus
TAGTGCATAGTGCATACACTGTAGTGCATAGTGCATAGTGCATAGTGCATAGCGCATAGTGCATAGTGCATGGTGCATAGTGCATACTGCATAGTGCATAGTGCATAGTGCATAGTGCATAGTGCATACACTGTAGTGCATAGTGCATAGTGCACAGTGCATAGCGCAGAGTGCATAGTGCATAGTGCATGGTGCATGGTGCATGGTGCATGGTGCATAGTGCATTGCACTCTGCACTCATGCACTTGCACTATGCACTATGCACTATGCACTATGCACTATGCACTAGGTGCATAGTGCATAGTGCATGGTGCATGGTGCATGGTGCAT
>NW_014580956.1:1858-2137 GCF_000485595.1 Priapulus caudatus
CATAGTGCATAGTGCATAGTGCATACACTGTAGTGCATAGTGCATACACTGTAGTGCATAGTGCAGAGTGCATAGTGCATAGTGCATAGTGCATAGTGCATAGTGCATAGTGCATAGTGCATAGTGCATAGTGCATAGTGCATAGTGCATACACTGTAGTGCATAGTGCATACACTGTAGTGCATAGTGCAGAGTGCATAGTGCATAGTGCATAGTGCATAGAGCATAGTGCATAGTGCATGGTGCATGGTGCATGGTGCATGGTGCATGGTGCATAGG
>NW_014580956.1:6725-7083 GCF_000485595.1 Priapulus caudatus
TAGTGCATAGTGCATAGTGCATAGTGCATAGTGCATAGTGCATAGTGCATAGTGCATGGTGCATACACTGTAGTGCATAGTGCATAGTGCATAGTGCATAGTGCATAGTTCATAGCGCATAGTGCATAGTGCATAGTGCATTGTGCATAGTGCATAGTGCATAGTGCATAGTGCATAGTTCATAGTGCATAGTGCATACTGCATATTGCATAGTGCATAGTGCATAGTGCATAGTGCATAGTGCATAGCGCATAGTGCACAGTGCACAGTGCATAGTGCATAGTGCATTGTGCATAGTGCATAGTGCATAGTGCATAGTGCATAGTTCATAGTGCATAGTGCATACTGTGACCAAGGG
>NW_014580956.1:8758-9080 GCF_000485595.1 Priapulus caudatus
GTGCATAGTGCATAGCGCATAGTGCACAGTGCACAGTGCATAGTGCATAGTGCATTGTGCATAGTGCATAGTGCATAGTGCATAGTGCATAGTTCATAGTGCATAGTGCATACTGCATAGTGCCATAGTGCATAGTGCATAGTGCATAGTGCATAGTGCATAGTGCATAGTGCATATGCATAGTGCATGGTGCATAGTGCATACACTGTAGTGCATAGTGCAGAGTGCATAGTGCATAGTGCATAGTGCATAATGCATAGTGCATACACCGTAATGCATAGTGCAGAGTGCATAGTGCATGGTGCATGGTGCATGGTGTATA
>NW_014580956.1:11011-11308 GCF_000485595.1 Priapulus caudatus
CATAGTGCATAGTGCAGAATGCATAGTGCATAGCGCATAGTGCATAGTGCATAGTGCATAGTGCATGGTGCATAGTGCATACTGCGTAGTGCATAGTGAATAGTGCATCTTGCATCGTGCATAGTGCATACACTGTAGTGCATAGTGCAGAGTGCATAGTGCATAGTGCATAGTGCATAGGGCATAGCGCATACACTGTAATGCATAGTGCAGAGTGCATAGTGCATAGTGCATAGTGCATAGCGCATAGTGCATAGTGCATAGTGCATAGTGCATAGTGCATAGTGCATAGTGCAT
>NW_014580956.1:13084-13325 GCF_000485595.1 Priapulus caudatus
TAGTTGCTATAGTGCATAGTGCATAGTGCATAGTGCATAATGCATAATGCATAGTGCATAGTGCATAGTGCATACACTGTAGTGCATAGTGCATAGTGCATAGTGCATAGTGCATAGTGCAGAATGCATAGTGCATAGTGCATAGTGCATAGTGCATAGTGCATAGTGCATAGTGCATAGTGCATAGTGCATAGTGCATTGTGCATAGTGCATAGTGCATGGTGCATAGTGCATACTGCGT
>NW_014580957.1:10180-11961 GCF_000485595.1 Priapulus caudatus
ACACACACACACACACACACACACACACGCACACACGCACGCACACACACACACACAGACGCTTCTCACCCTCTCCCCCTCTCCCCTTCTCACCCGCTTCCTTTCCTTCCTCCACCCGTCACCAGCACCTCTGGGAAATCACACATCAATACGCGCTAGCCGCGAAACCATATCGCCTTCTGAAGAGCAGCTTTGAGTAGCGCCTCTAACACTCGAGACGCAATAATATAGTGACACCATGCTATGTCTGCGACACACCCGCTAAATGGCGTAATACAGCGACTCAGGAACTTGAGACAGTGAGCTACAGTGACAATCGCGGCCTTTAGACCGACGCTGTGAATTCTTCAGATTATTATTACAATACAACAACAACAACAACAATAATAATTATTATAATAATAACCACGGCACCCTAGCGACCGACAGATGACATCAAGAGATGCTTAAGATAACAAATACGAAAACCGATTTAATTAATAGTGTCAACTCCCTCCGCGGCGATGGCGCCACTAACGCGTCTCCCGCCAATCTTTCCGCGCCTCTGTAGGGAAACGAACCACTCTCATTCTCTCTCTCCTGTCCTCTCCCCTGATGTACACACCCTATCGCTGACCCTCTCCCTCCTCCCTCTCTCTCTCTCACTCTCTCTCTCTCTTTCTCGCTCACTCTCTTTCTCTCTCTCCCTCTCTCCATTCTCCCTGATTCGCTTCGCCTTCGCCCTCCTTCCCTTTTTCCTTGCTCCCTCCCCCCTCTCTCTCCGTCTCTATCTCTCTCTCTCTGCTCTTTCTTGTCCTCGCTTGTTGCTCTCACTCTCTCCCTATCCCGCCCCGTAAAATGATATGAAGTAGAAAAGTACCGAGACTAGAGTTGTTCTCGTCTCTACACGAACGAGGACACACAGTTGTGCCTTATGCGACACTCTGCCTACCCCGTCCCCCCTGCTGTGAGACGTCGCATACCCGCACGGGCCGCACGGATAAGGATGCGGAGGCTGAGGAGTAATCGAGCATCCACGTACGGGTTTCACGGAGGAGGATGCGGAGGCTGCGGAGCTGCGGAGTGTTCGAGCATCCACGCACGGGTTTCACGGAGGAGGATGCGGAGGCTGCGGAGTGATCGAGCATCCACGAACGGGTTTCACGGAGGAGGATGCGGAGGCTGCGGATTGTTCGAGCATCCACGAACGGGTTTCACGGAAGAGGATGCGGAGGCTGCGGATTGTTTGAGCATCCACTTCGAAGCATGCCGCCGACAAGTGAGGCTGCGGATTGTTTGAGCATCCACGTACGGGTTTCACGGAGGAGGATGCGGAGGCTGCGGAGGATCGAGCATCCACGAACGGGTTTCACGGAGGAGGATGCGGAGGCTGCGGAGTGATCGAGCATCCACGAACGGGTTTCACGGAAGAGGATGCGGAGGCTGCGGAGCTGCGGAGTGTTCGAGCATCCACGCACGGGTTTCACGGAGGAGGATGCGGAGGCTGCGGATTGTTTGAGCATCCACGCACGGGTTTCACGGAAGAGGATGCGGAGGCTGCGGAGTGATCGAGCATCCACGCACGGGTTTCACGGAAGAGGATGCGGAGGCTGCGGAGCTGCGGAGTGTTCGAGCATCCACGAACGGGTTTCACGGAAGAGGATGCGGAGGCTGAGGAGTGCTTGGACGCGGCCACTGGTTATACAGCTAGTGCTCTTCGTTTCGTTCGTTTGCGCTGGCCCTCGACGCGCGTGCGTTGTGCACACTGGCCTGCCTCTCAACACACACTGCATGCAATAACA
>NW_014580957.1:12950-13320 GCF_000485595.1 Priapulus caudatus
GTGTGTGTGTGTGTGTGTGTGTCGTGTGTGTGTGTGTGTGTGTGTGTGTGTGTGTGTGTGTGTGTGTGTGTGTGTGTGTCTGTGGCTGTGCATACACTTACGCGTGTGTACGTGTTTGCATGCGTTCGTGCATGTGTATGTGCGTGTGTCTGCGTGCGTGCGTGCGTGCGTGCGTGCGTGTGTGCGTGTGTGCCATGATAACAGCCCCTCCGCTACATACGGCGCGCCTCGCTGTGTCTCCAGAGAGAGACAAAAAGAGACAGAGCGAGAAAGAGAGAACGAGAGAGAGAGAGAGCGCGCGCGAGAAAGAGAGTGAGAGCGAGAGTGAGAGAGAGCGAGAGAGAGTGAGATAGAGAGAGAGAGAGAGCGC
>NW_014580958.1:0-8697 GCF_000485595.1 Priapulus caudatus
AAGAGATATGTGGCGTAGCGTGCGTGGTAGCGTGACACGTGCCGTGGCGTTGCCGTACATGTGGGCGTGGTGCGTGCGTGCATGTGGACGTGCGTGCGTAATTGTTGCACGTAGATCGTACGTGCGTGTGCACCGTACACGGTGGCGTTTGCGTGCGTGCGTGCGTGTGTACGTACACGTGCGCGTGTCGAGCTAGTGCGTGCTACTCGTCACTGTGCCGTGCGTGCTTGTGGGCACTGGTACCGTGCGTTGCAGTAACGCGTGCGTCTCGGACGTACGCGGGGTCGCTACACGTCAGTGCGGCTGCTGTGCACGTGTCTCGCGGTACATGTACGTCGTGCCGTGGCGTAGGCTGGTACGTACAAGTGCGGCCGTGTGCTACGTACACGGTGTGCGTGTGCCGAACACGAGGCTAACTACGAAATCGCTTTATAACGACAACAATGCCAAGGCTATGACAAAAAGAAGCGGTCAAAGGCCGCCGGCCGGTCTGTGATACGTAATTATTCTATATTTTTAGTTTGAGGTAGTTAATTGTATAATGTTTTCTCCATAAATAACTAATGCATGCGGCGAAACTTTCGATGTGGTTAACGGCAGCCTCGTTCAGCTCGTGTAAAGTTACGAAGGTTTTACGTAAATTTTTAGCTTGAGACATCGGCACGCTAAAACGGCCTCGCTTGCCATACGCGAAATGCGTAGCAAATTTACTAAATAAACATGTGTGTGATGGAATCGCAACTACGCGATTGCGTACACAAGATTACGCAAAATTCTTTGCGTACGCAGCTTGATGAATCTATCGCCGTGGAACTCCACCCGCAGTGCATAGCCGCACACGGTAATCAGTCACAGTTTCCCAGGGCGTGTACAGTGGGGGTCCAGGGGTCCGGGGTCCGGACCCCGCCCCCCCCTGCTCGCGCGAGCAAAACGCATCTGAGGGGCTAATTTCAAATATTTTCTCGCCGTGGGGAGAACCCCCGACCCGCCCTTCTGTGTGCTCCTGTGCACGCCTCTGGTTTCGGCCCCCCCCTAAGAAAATACGCTGGCGCCGCCCCTGACCTGGGACATAACCAGACCATGAATAATGGGGTCTGCTGAACTAATTTTTGTTGAATGTGTATGCTCTGGAAACCGGCTATGTTCGACAAATGGGGTCTCCGCCGAAGTAGGATTTCGTTGAAATTCAATGCTATGAAACTGGACACCGTTTAAGAGGGTCCTCCGGAACTGTGGGGGGAACAGTGATTGTGCTTTCAAAATCTAGACTGCTGTGCACTTGAACGCAATAATTGTTGTAATTAATGTAGCACAGAAAAATAACATGACCCGGAAGAGAGATGACCGACGCACACGCACCACACACACACACACACACACAACGACACACACACACAGCACACACACGCACACACACACACACACACACACACACACACACACAACACACACACACCACAGACAACACACGCACGGCACGCAACGTACGCACGCACCGCACACCACAAACACACACAATCCCACACACGTTGCCATGCATGCCTTCAGCGCCCCGGCTTCACGTATTCTGAAGTACGAAGTGCACTGGCGACTCGGAAATATTAAAACTATACTCCCTTTTTCATAATTACGTACTGATAGTATATCCGATTTTGTAAACAATGTTTATTAGTTATCATACATCTATAATAAATCATTTTAATATCTTTAGTCAAAACTCAGCTTTAGCCTACATTCCCTCTTTGAAATTGTAGCAAATTGACCTTTTAAAAATGCTCAGAATTGGTTTCTTTTCAACATAGCATGAAAAATGCTAGAAAGATGCCATTTCCAAGGCTCATTAAATTTCCAAAAATTTACGGGGGTACCCCCAGACCCCCGCATCGGCCTTCGCGATCGCGGGCGTTAGCCATGCTCGCCTGCGGAGCACACACGTCCGCGCCATCGTGATATTATCACTGGGTGATCCTACTTTTCTGCAGTGGCACATTTTGAGAGGCCACTATACGGCCCAGGGGGGGGGGGGGGGGGGGGGGGGGGCGGGGGGGGGGGGGGGGGGGTGCCAGTCCCTGGATTTCTTATACTCGCTAGCTGTTGCCGCTCGTAACGCTCGTAACGAATACTTGCCCGCTAGGGTCCGACGAAGAAGTAGGAGGACACGTTTGTATACAAGGCATGGCAGAATCACTTCACCATTTTATGTAAAGCGGAGGTTTACGAGTGTAGTAACGGAATAATGATATGTCATTATAGATGTGCTTTTCAATAGTGCTATTTACAATCACTTGCAGCCTGATTATTAGCGACCTCATTCGTAAAACCTATGCGTGAATAGTAACTTAGTATCAGAGCCTGGTCGGGCTGAGTGACTTAATTGTACGCACTGGATAGCTCTAGTAACTATAGCCCGCGAGACAGTTGCGCGCAGTCCTTTTGTGGCCCGCGCAAGGCACGAATTTTCGACCTCAGGTGCGCTCCATTTAGTGTAATAATTTGCATCTCTATCGTGCGGGAGGCGGGAACAGTGAACACCCCCTCCACACCCTCCCCCCGCTCGTCGCGTTGCTCCCTCGGCCTGGTCGGCTTTCTCGCCCCGAGTCAGGGTGCGTGTACCAGGGGGGGGTCCCAGGGAGTCCGACGCTGCCCCCCTTGATTCGCGCAGAAAACGCATTCTGAGGGGGTTAATTTTTAAAAAATTTTCGGGGGGGAGGGCCCCCCAGACCCCCGCCTTCGCGTGCTCGCAACTATGCGTTCACGGTTAGACCCCGCCTGGTACAAATCCTGTACACGCCCCTGGCCGAGCCAATTGCCAACATTGAAAAACGACCCCCCCCCCCCATAGAGCTGCTACGGGCGCTTACTATATATATATTATTATAGTATTATATATATATATATATATAATATAATTATATATACTATATATTATATATATATATTAGCCGCGTGTGTGCGTCAGCTGCAGGTGCTGACTTGTTCTTGCTGCCAGTGACTTCGTACTCAGTATGTGATACGTCCGTGAATTGTTATATGTCGTGGCGTATAAAGATCTGACTGAGTCCTGGTATCTTGGCGTGTTCTCTATTCGTCGTCAGGATCGTAAAACAGGTGATGGTCGAACGAGGTTGTGTATATCATACATGATATAGACGTCCTTATTGAATACACTAATGTTGCAACGTACCAAGCCTATATGGCGGTCGACTAGCCAGTGCCACACCCGACTCTCCGAATCTTCTGCTCCTCTCCTTTTATAGGCCGGCCTCATTATAGGCGCACCAAGGCCGCCCCTTGTATAGAAGGTTCCATGATCTACGGCTTAGCGTAACCAGTAGCCAGGCGCCGTGGGCGTTGTGCTCTGTAAAATTCCGCTGCCCGCAGGTAATAAAAGGTTCGGAGATGGCCATATAATCATATATATATATATATATATATAGATATATATCTGTGATTATGACGCATTAATGACATTAAGGTTGGAACACTCCTAATGGAGTATCACCCTCATCAGCCTCTTCATAACCGTCATATGTCTCTATATAGCTCACTCAAATTAAGCTTAGGACACTATACTACACACTACACACCCTCAACCTTTTCCCCTTTTTGCTATTTTTTGTCGCTAATGGCCTTTTTTTTTTTTACACGCCAATTCCTGCGCCCTCCTGCAGCGCACAAATTATAATCTTCTTACTATAGTGCCGTACGTTCCTATACGACATGAACAATCGTAAGCTTGATACTGAACTTGAAGGACTTGAGGCCTTTTTCTACTGCGATCAGTCAGCATGCTGTGTTGATCGTCACATTGATCACCTTTGTCTCTTTCCTATTTTATACTTGATTCTATAGCACATAATCTACATAAACCTAATTAGTGATCTAGTATTTCTATGATTGACTTCCCTTGGACTTTGAAACCTAATTTACGAGGTGACATTATATTGCAAGTCCTGGTCCGGCAAGCCCCTATGTACTATATATACAGATAATTTAATGCCCAACAAGAGTAGTAGACAAGTAATGTAACCTCCCCCCTGTTGTTGTTTTAGTTACATTATTATATCTAACATATATCGGAGTAATTTAATTAGGAGGGTAGTGTGACATCAATAAACAAGGGAAATTCTTCTCATTACTAGCCTTAAAGATACCTACGATTTACTAACGCGTAACCATCAACTTTGAGGCTCAAATATCGTATCACAGTAATTTCGCGCTAGCATCGTGGCGAAATCGTTTCCCGTCGTTTACACAAGCACCGGAGATACACGACTAAACGTACGACACGATTCATCTATCTTTGGCCATCACCAAGCCCATTGCCCCCGCCTCTATTTAAAAAGAGGCGCTACCTAAACCACAGCTTGCTAAACAGGTGGGCAATGTGCTGCTGGGAGATTTGAGCCGCGATCCAGCTGCTGCTGATTGCGTTGGCGTGCGTGCGTTGAGGGCGATGCCAGCTAGGTACGCTGCAGAGGTGAGCTGCTGTCGCCGTATGCCTGTGTAGCTGTGACCGGGTCAAAGGTTACTCTCGCCGAGTTTGATGCCTAATCTCCCAAGCGGAGGCCACATGCCTCGCGCCCGAAGCTTAGCGAATAGCGCATTAGGTAGCTGCCTTTTGTTTGAATTAGAGGCGCGCAATGGCTTTCGATTGATGGCCAAAGAATGGAGAATCGTGTCGTACGTTTTAGTCTGTATCTCCGGATTGCGGGTGTATACGAGGAAACGATTTCGCACGATGCTAGGCGAATGTGCTGTGTCCGATTTGAGCTCAAGTTGGATGAGTTACGCGTAGTAAATCGTAGGTATTATAAGGCTAGTAAATGACGAATTTCCCTTGTTTATTGATGTCACACTCCTTCCCTATTATCTACTCCTGCATATATGTAGCCTACCTAGCTGCTCCTCACAAATCTTCCAGTAACCGATGTTGCACTGGAGCACAAAAGAAGTCTGGCGCAGTCTATAGTGATATTGGCAACGCGTGTTCCAAATCATCCTGGATATATGTTTTGACAGCAATGTACACATCATTGGTCCCAGGGTTGGTGCCAGGGAGGGGTGTGTCAACATGCACCAGTGTGATGCACCCCCTGCTTTAAGACGTGTTCTTGTATGTTCACCCCCCCCCCAATCTTCACATGAATCTGTTGCTGAATGTTGTAATATGTTGCATGTGTAATTTCTGTGTTGCTGATTTTCTCGGCAAATCATTATCATCGATCTGCTAATATTCTGCTTCAGGTGGAAGATGGAGCCGTTGATCCAGATGAAACTTTGCTTGGCTACCTTCGCAACAAGTGTATCCAATTAAAGCGTGTCTGTTCAAATTTGGTTCAGAAAAAATCCATCAGATGTCGCATTCCACAAAAAATCTCGGACTGCTGTGTCCTGCCCATGGAAATATTATATGTAGGAATGTTATGTATCTCTATATATTTCTATGGTCCTGCCTTATTTTCTTGTGTCAGTGGGAAATTGGTCACAACGAGTAAAGTTTACTGCAAAAGAAACAATAAGCAGGATGAAGGAACACTGGGGTGGAGGAGAATGGAAGAAAAGGAGGAGGAGGAGTGAGCAAAAGATAGGAGAATGTGGAGGAGGAAGGGAGATGGTAGAGGAGGAGGGAGGAGATTGGGTGTAAGGGAAGATGACGGAGGGGAAGAGGGAAGAGGTTACAGGAAGTGGACAGATGAGGAAAATGGGAGGTAAGCGCTAGACGGTGTGATAGGAGGAATGTGGAAGAGAAACTAGGAGGAAGAGGGAGGGGATAGAGGTGGAGAGAGAGGAAGACATAGTGTTGAGGAGAGAAAGGAGGTTCTTAATTCCTTCTTCAATTCTTCTGCTACTCCTATCCTGCTCCATCTTCCTTCCTCTTTGCAGTAGAAAACCAAAAGTTACTATTTTTCATAGATATTTTTCTGTGAACGTTTGACAAGATGCTGATTTTTTTCATCCAGTAATTCGATTAATTCAGGCTAATTGAAGTTTTAATGCTGTACAAAGTCTTTCCCCCCTCTCTCTCTGTATATATATATACAGGGTTCTCCCCAGGATGAAATTGCAACAGGGGGAGCTGACCGTGCGCGCGCAGCGAGCAAAAACTAGGGGGGTCTGAGGGCATGCTCCCGAAAAATTTTGAGATCTTAGATGCTCTGTGGTGCATTCTGAGGTATTTTGGGACATGTTTGAGTCAACGGCGTAGCCAGGATTAAATCTAAGGGGGGGCGGCAAATGAGTTCGAGGAGCGGAACGCCCGAGGGGGGGGGGTATCCACTCCACAGTGAGAGTTTTGCATTCTGATGTGTTAATGGTGGGGCCATTTGGTGGCATGTTGTTGGCATGTTTTATCGACATTGAAACAGTCCCTGCTGGTTTAAATAAGGGTAGGCAGTATTTTGCATGTAGATATTTTTGAACAAAACCATAGGAATATCATTTAAATAAATTTCTAGTATTGGATTCTTTTATAATGAATATCATGAAGCACGGCGGTCTGCTGAAGCAATCAAAACAGAATACGCATGACGATGAGGTTTGCGAATCACTTGCAAATTACATTTTATAGCAAAAAGGCAATGTAACATTTACAAAGATACGTGCTGTAACGGTGTGTGATGACATCGGGAGGGCGGGGGGGGAACACATTTTATGACCTCGAGCTCCATGTACATACAGGCAAGAGGGGAAAATACAGCTCTCTCATGCTAACGCGACCGGTCCCGCGTTCTCCTAACGCATTGTGTGCGTAGGGTACACCGGTAGCGAAAAACCGAATACTCCAAACCACAGCATGCAATCTTTCATCGAAATTGAATAATTATTAACTAATATACGCATCTGTAAAATCTTTCTTTATTCGAACTCCTCACTCAGCAAGGGCGCGGAAGGGGGGGCAGGGGGCGGCCGCCCCTTCCAATTCAAAAGTGGGGGGCAAAACCAAAAAGCCCTCCAAAAAAAGAGTGGGAAAAACAAATAAAATGTATGAGCTCAGACGCTTGTTAGATTCGAACGTCAAGAAACTAATTTATACATCCATTTTAAGTTTTTCGCGCTGCGCGACGTTTGCGTGCTTGACAGCTCACGCCGCACCACGGACTGCGCTCCCACGCCCCACGCCGCACAACACACGCTCACGCATCACCGTCACACCGACACGCGCTCACGCGCACTACGCCGCACAGTACGCGCTCACGCACCGACACGTCGCACACACGCGCTCACGCAACCCACGTCCGCACACACGCGCCAACGCACAACCACGTCGCACACACGACGCGCTCCAGCAGCACACACGTCGCACACGACCGCGCTCAACGCAACACACGTCGCACAACACGAGCGCTCACGGCACACACGGGCCGCAAACACACCGCGTATGCACACACGTGGGTGGCCTAGTGCACACAAACGCGCTCTAGCATACACGCACCTGCATGCACACACGTCACAGCACGCGCGCCTCCATGCACACACGCCGCACACACGCGCAGGTCACACACGCCACGTCACACATACGCTCTAACGCACACACGCGCTCAGCACAACGCGCCTCACGGCACGAACAGAACGCGCTCACGCACACACGGGTCGCACACAACCGCGCTCACACACCACGTCCGCACACACGCACTCACGCAGCGACACGTCACACACACAAGGTGGAACGCGCTCGACGCACCCGCCATCAGCACGCACGCCGCACACAGCGCGCTCCACGCACCAAGCACGCCGCAACACGCACGCGCTCATGCAGCACACGCGCTCACAGCACACACGTCGCAGCCCCGTCACACACACACGCTCACAGCACACACGTCACACACACGCGCTCACGCACACGATGCCCAGGCACACGGACGCGCTCCCGCACACGGACGCCGCAGCACGACAGTGCTCACCGCATACACGCACACCACGCCGCAGCACACGCGCTCACGCACAACGTCACACACATCGCGCTCACGCGCACACGCGCACAACACGCACTCACGAACGCACACGTCAACACACGGCGCTCACGCACACACGTCGGCAACACGTGCCACGCACACACGCGCTTCACGCACACAGACGCGCTCGACAGCACACCGCGCGTCACGCAACACACGTCGCACACACGCGCGATCCGCACAGCACGTTTGGCACACACGCGTTCTCACGCACACACGCGCTCACCACACACGTCGCACACACGGCCGCACGCACACCGCCCGTCACGCACACACCGCGCTCATCGCACAGCACGCGCTCGACGCACACACTCACACACACCGCGCTCACGCACACCGCCGCACACAGCGCTTACGCACACACGTCCACACACGCCCGCTTACGCACACATAGCCGCAGCACACGCGCGGTCTTTCACGCACGACCACTCAGCGCTCACGCACACACGCGCCGCACACACGTGCTAGCACACGGACGCCGCACACACGCGCTCACGCATACACGCACAACAACGTTCACACCACACGCCGCACACTACGCGCTCAGCGCAGCACGTACATCGCACACGACGCGCGCATCAGCCACACCCGCACGCCAACGCGCGTCAACGCACACACGTCAGCATCACACGCGCTCACGCACTACACGCACACACGTCGCACACACGCGCTCAACGCCAGCACACATCGCAGCCCACGCGCTTCACGCCCACACGTCAGCACACGCGCTGTTCATGCACAC